>NC_062281.1:147415476-147601953 GCF_902655055.1 Lutra lutra
TGGGCTCCCCAAACACACAACACACACACACACACACACACACACACAGAGATCACATGTGTCTCCTGAAATGACTGACAATTCTAATCAAAAAGAACATTATAATAGTTTTTTTTAAACCCTCAGAAATAGTGTATTCAGACTCTCTTCAGCAGGGTGAATGAGTCAAGTTTCTCAATAGGATCCATTCAGGCTGATTAAATTGGAGCCAGGCCAAAACAGATCTTCAAGATCTGAGAGATAGTGGTCATTGAGCCAGGAAGAGGGAAACGGCACCGAGTGAGAATATACAGACCACGACACTGATGGAAAATAATGAAGTGGCCAGTCCAAAAGCTAGCATGGAAATTTATAACGATGAAAGTTCTAGGCCTCAATCATCACAACCCTCCTTATTTAAAACATGGGATGATTAACCTGAGGCAGCTCCTTATTACACCAGAAAAGTCCTTGTAAAGATTTTAATCAGGAATAGACTAAAAAGTTTCTATACTAAATTGGTATTTGCTTCTCAGTTTTCACACCCACCTTACCAAAATGATCTGAGACGGTTCACAAACATATACTCAATGCACACCTACATACACAAACACATGTAAATTTCAGGCCGTAAAAGAAAAACATAGGAACAAAACCCAACAGGGGTTAAAGAAGAGAAGTCACCAAGGCAAAAACCTAGGCTGATGTATTTACTGAGGTTACTCGTGAAATTTATTGCGGAGTTTCTTACAAGCCAAGGCAAAAAGGGACAACATATTAGATGTTCCTTACAGTCTGCTAGAAGGAAGAATACCAACTTCTAGGAATAAAACGTTCTCTATTGTGCCTTTTGAAAAGAACCAATCAGTCTTCAAGATTCCATCGACAATTTTAAGGCTGCACAATTCCTGGCCTAGGTTGCCAAAGATTATGAAATCAGCCTTGATAAATAAATTATGAGACAGCACAACCCATTTCTAAACTAAACAAAAAGGGAAAACCAAATGAACAAATGTTTCCAAACACTTAAAAGTTAGAAGCCGCCCAAAATAAAAATCGAAACCAGTGGCAAATAAAGTCAACCTAAATCTCAGCAAAGCAGAATCACAAAACCCTGTCACTGCAGGCTTGGGAAAAAATACTGCTTGTCACTCAAAGTGTCTGTCTATGGCATATGGGTAAAGGTTTCAGTCTGCTATCTCCAGACTCATCTTATGGCACCGGTTCAACACCAGTGAATGGTGCTTTAAACAAAAGGAGAGCTCATTCAAAATGGGCGTTTGTGAGTTCCTGGTCAGTGTAGCTGTGCGGTTTGTCTGAGTGAAAACTATTGGCATGGGAGAAATGAAGTGCAGCTCCCAGGCCTTTGGAGTTTCCTAAGCGCTGAAAAGCAGCCGGGAGGTTAAAGCTGGCCGGTCGGAATGGCATACTTGGCTGAGGGCACGGCCAGGTGGTTTGGGCATATTGGCAAACAACTGGCAACCTGCCCGATGCATATGGCTCAGATTGCTTTGCTCTTCCCATGAAGCCTTCTTAGACTCTTGAGCAAGCATTCGTTTTAGAACAAAATGCATGTGAGTGTTAAATAAGATCTTTCAATAATATCTGCCTGAGGTAAAATCCTTTTACCAAAAATAAAAATAAAAAGTTGGGAGGGGAGGCGGTTGCCAAATGCATAAATTAAGCCTTTTTTGGGGGGAAGACTTTGCAGATCCCTTCCCAACTGTCTTTGGGACTCCATTATTTGGAACTTTCGGTGTCACAAGGGTGAAAATGACCCCTGCTGTCCCTGGGGAGCAGGGTTCACATGGGGTGTTCGGAAGGCTGCCAAGAGGTCAAGGTGACCGTGGAATCTTAACGAATACATAAAAATAACAACTAAGGAGGGTAACTCAATGGAAATGAACACCAGATACATTTTATCAAGGAGTGTTATTAAATCTTGATTGACAGGTAACACTAAAAGGTGTTAGTATGGTCTATCATGTAAATACATATCTGGAAACTTGTTAAAACCGTCTCTAAGTGCTAACTGTTGAGGTACATGTTACTCTCCAGGCTTTACCAAGTGGCAGCCTACTGTCAATAGCATGAGGCAACCTTGAGGTTTAATAACTCCAGCTGGTCACTAATCTTCCCGTAATACTACTAGAGCACCACATGAAACATGCCACAAATACTTTTTTCCTGCTGGAGTTGGGTTCTCTTCTGTCACACGTATTTGCTGGCGTCCAACATTCCATTTCAGTTTACTAGATATCTTAAAAGTCTTAGCAACTGGTACATTTGCTAATTAGATTATATGAATTATTATCAAGGTCTTGTTTCACTTATAAGAATTCTTGAATGTATGCTAACTGTCTCTTATAATTACAAGTCATTTATCTAATAAACGGTGTTAAATCCTCTGGAATTAGTATAGTCTACTTGGTAAGAAGATTACAGAGTTGGTGTTGTATATATGTGGTTGCTTTTGTGCATGTGTGTATGCGTACCAGTGTGTGTGTGCGTGTGGGTCTTAAAGACTGTTTAGCTTGGTAACAGCTCAAACACTGACAAAAACTCATCTCTCATACTGGTGAGGCCTTGGATGTTAACAAATCTAAGATCCTTCAGATAGATGCAAACATACACATTATGATATAAAAAAAATCATTGGTGCTTATTCAGCAAACTAAAGATGAGGACAGTCTAGATGAGGACAGCAAACCTCTTTCTGGTGTTAAAAAAAAACAAAACCAGAATTTCCAAGTATAGTTGCTCCTTATCTTTCCCACATAAAAAGATACTAAGTAGCTAAAATTTCATATCATGGCTTTACATTAAACATTTACTGAGTTTTATGTTAAAATCTTCAAATCAATTTCCTTCTCATAGACTTTTGCCCCCCTCCCCAAAATTAAGGTGGTAAAAACATTTTTTGAGGAATGGGGCAAATTAAAGCATAAGTGTTTAATGGATTCCTATGTCATGAATCCTGAAAATAATGTTTTTTAAGAGTCTCTTTCTTGGTAGGGGTAACAATAAGGGAGCTTCATTAACAAATCTTTGCAATACTCAAAATTATGGGGTGAGAGGAAAGGAGACCTTTCAAAATGGACTTTAGAGTCCTATGAAATGACCTCTGTGCCATCAGACTGTCACCACCCTTACCCTCTCCTCTTGATCAGCAAGTAGTACCACTTAGAGCTTTATTAGAACATCCCGTTGCCAACTTGGAACAGCTCCAGGCAAATCTGTCTTCCAAGGACACAGTTTGAAGTACTTAAAGTAAATTGTAATGGACTAGATGAGTAGCAGAGGTGGGACAACTGAATCCAGTAGCCTTGTTTCTGAGATGAAGTCCCCCTCCAGGGGGCACTTTGGTACCCAAATGGAGGCTGGAACATATTCATTTTTAAGGGCTCCTGTGGAACAGAAGGGTCAGCAGGAAGATAATTTTTATACCAAAAGGGACTGAAATCCTGGGTTTCTTCACTTAAACGCAGAGGAAAGGTGAAAGGCATAATTTCGTGAAGTGTGTCTTGGGAGGTTAAAAAGGGTTACAAGCAAAAAGGGCTCTCCTGACAGATAAATTTGGGAACTGCTAGGTTAAACTAAGTTCTCAGATCCTTTAATATATTAATACGCACTATGACATTTCAAGAGGGACAACAGGATACATTTATATTTTTAAAGTATTTCACACACGCACACGCATACACAATCCTTTTTTCCACAGAGCATGTCATAAGATGCAGATATTGAAAAATGGATTTTGGTTAGTATAAATTTGAGGCTTTTAATTGGAATAAGTATATTTTTTTACTTAAACCTATTTAATTTTACTTACATTTATTAAGTGAAATTGTTTAAAATTAAATTGAAAAGCTGAATTCAAGATAATAAACTAATTTAAACATTTTTTAAACTAATTGAAATTCTTTAATAATTTCCATATTTTAAGTACATCCTCTAACTAATCTTACTGTTTTACACCTCAATTAATAAAATGCCATTCTAGCAGCAGTAAAAATCCCTCCACCTCCCCACTAATGCTCCAACTCAAGCCTTTCTCTTCATATTAGGCAAGAACCATCTGGTAATTTGTAAGTGGAGAGGCCAGTTTTCAAACAGGCTGGTTTCTGAATATAGGCTTTAAATTATTTATAACAAAATTTAAGGTTAATGTGACTGGAAGGTTCCTCTGATAAAGGTTTAGTTGATACCATCAGAAAACCTCAGAGTAAATGTTAATAGAGTTTAGCTTCCCTGATTCCCTCGATTTTGACCATAGGGTTGTCTGATAAAAAATGTAAATTTGAATAAACGGAAATACAGAGGAAGGGGTAGGGGATAATAACCATCTTTCTAAATAAAATTACAGCTTACTATCAAATAAGAAATCCACACTTTCAAACACACAAACAAACAAAAAAAATTACAACAAACAATTCTGGCGTTATGTGGAATCTCAAAAAAAAAAACAGTCAAAAAGTGATGATAGAGACTTTTTAAAAATACAATTTGAAATGTTGGTCATATATTCTAAAAATAAGTTAAATTTTATGGAGCTTCCAACCAAACATCTCATTTTATATTCTTAATTCCCACAAACTTAAAAAAGCATAAGCTTGTAACAGGTCAAAATTCAAATTGTGTTTCCTTACAGAAGTATGGGGAGAGGCTCTTCTGTTTATGGCTGCATTGGGTTCCTTGCATAAAAGCCACTTTTAACAAGAGATACAAGAATCTGCCTGGATCACATCACACTTTCTTGGTAAACATTTGTTTCTGCTTTATTTTTGCTTCTGGACTCTGCCTAGTTCCTGCCCAAAGTTACCTAATGGTACGGGATTTATTTCTTGGTTCAAACTCCTGATGAAAATGTCCTTTAAATGGTGTAATTTTATTTAACTTAATTTTAAAAGAACTGCAGTTAAAAATTCCAGTTAAAAAGAAAATCAAACAGTTCTAAAAATAAACAATATTTGGTTAAACAAATACACAGATTTAAAGCATATGGGTAAAAATGAATGTTAGTATAAACATACGGCAACATTTTTTTCCCTTCAAAAAATCTCAGAGAAGAAACATCACCCCCCCCAAAAAAAGTTATTTTGGTTGAAATTATGAAGCCATTTTTAATAAGTAATCTTTTTTACTCAAGAAAAAAACATTTATATAGCCTCAGAAATCTGTTTCATTTCAGTCTTTGTGTAAAACTGCATTTGGGAAGTATATTTATAAAAGAAATACCAGACTGAGCATTTTTTATGTCATTGTAGCACGTATACAATAAATGAGGGCTCACTGGAAATCGACATATCTTACATACATAAAGGTTGAATTCTGTCCCAAAACTTACTCTGAAAGTTTTCTAATTGAATCAGATTTTAGTCTCAAAAAGCATTATTTCAATGTCATAACACTGTATTACCTCTACTTTGGCAAAACGGAATCTAGCTTTTTACCAGATGTGCTACCGACTCTAAAAACCTACCCAGAAAGTTAGTTTTAAAATACACTGCTCTTGGACTGGGGATCAGTTCTCTTCTATTCAAGTTAAAGGAAGGCTATGAGGACTCAAATCTTAAGCTTCTGGTAATGTTCACCCCAAAATGGGAAACTAGAGCTGTATAAATCTGCAATTCACAGATGTTTCGAGAACAAAAACAAACAGGTTGAAAATATACTAATGAGGAGAAAAGCCAAGGTACATAGAAACCCAGCTTCAAGGCTCTTGAGGGTGTACTGGAAACCTTAGGAACAAAATGCAAATTACTTCACTTTCTTCGCAATCTGACACTCTTGGTTTTATATTTAATATTTTACGTCATTGCTCTGTACGGGAGTGTTCTTTGAAGGTGTTGCGTCTGCCAACAAATTGAAAAGATGTGTAAAGAAGAAACACGTCAAAGTTTTAAACGTCTCTGTAACGAGAAAAGAGCCCAAGCTATAGATTTCTGGAGTGAAAATTAAACAAGCAGATAATTTTAAAAACTTCTTACAGTGATGGTGTTCGATATAACTTTCAAAAAAGTATCTTGTTTTAGGAAAAATTTTGAATAAAAATGTTGTACTGAGTTCAGAGTGCTTTTGAAGCCCAAAGACCAACTGTTCAGTTTTAACAAACCAACAATGTCTGTTCATTTTGCCCAAATCTTTTCAGCTTAAATATTCACAATGTGCCATTATTACTGAATCATTATCTGCCTTTAGCTCTGACAACAGCATCATACGGGCTATGAAAGGCTCCTTTCTTCTCATGATTAGGCCCTAAAACATTTCCTCATCTTACAGTGCTTTTCGACTTCCCAGAATGCATTGCTCAATCACAGTGCTGAAATTAACTGTATGCCACTCTTATTTATCGAGAAAAGAATAATCAAGTACTCCAAACCATGTCATGGGTCGCCCACAATTTTATATCAAATTTCAAGTAATAAAAATATTAACCCTTTCTGGGCACTAATTTTTTCAAAATCTCCTGTTTCTCTTTACTTTTTTAGGCTGTGTCTCACATACAAAAAAATCAAGTTTGGATTTCTGATGTTCTCTATAATATACAGCCTTCACAATGAATTCTAAATGTCCACACAAGGGTTATTCTTAAAGACCTGTCTGAATTTTTTTAAAAAGTAGGTTTTTAGCAGAGCCCTCTTCAAACTTAAATTCCTCTCTTCTTTGCCTAGGAAAGTAGGCTTTCCTTCCACTTTCAGAAATGTGCAGTGTGAAACTACTACAAATTATCTTTCTGAAAGCAGGAAAGAGAAAGAAATAAAAGCCTCAGGATTAAAACATAGAAATGTTCCAATCCCAGAATAATTTTGTTTATATCACTAGATAGCACTTCGTCCTCAATAATAATCGTAATCATATTAAACAGAGAACGTGAGTAATCTTTTTACATATGCTCTTCAAATAAGTGTGATTCCAATAGGTATTCTTTTAGAACACAACATTATAAATTGAATTGGCCAATCCTCAAATATTATTAAATTGATTATTTTTATATTTGGGGGAAGCTATATTCCAAGCACTTGGTGAATTTAAAAACGGATTACATATCAAATACTACAGTTACAATATAATTAAGGGATATACATTAGGTAAACAAAAACAGAAAGCACAGAAAATAAGGAAAAAGCTATGATTGTACTCACATTGCAAATACTTGTATGAAAAGGGATGGGGATATTTAACACATGTGGATTTGTATTTATTTGTTTTATACCTTCAGCCAGCAGAAGAATGTAAATAAAAACACTTTTTAAACCTCAAAGATACTTACTAACCCATGCATACATTAATCATTCATACTGCATGATTATTGTTCAGTATTTTCTGCAATAACAAATTGGAGGGTGTGGGGGTTATTGTGGGTTTCAGCAAACCACATTCTATTTAGGCAAAGCCAAGTATTAAAGAAAGGCCTAACTTGCCAAACCAAGATAAATACATGCCATTATTATGATTACATAAAAGCCACTGTTCTCAGCGTTACAATTTCTCTTATAATTGGCACTATTATAATTAAATGGATTCATATGTTTACAATTCTTCTTTGAATTGTTAAGTGATTTAGCAATGATAGTGTCTCTAATTTCTTTTAACTATACTGACAGACTTCACTTAATCAGTGGTCTAAATACCGCATTGCCACAATAAATTAGGTAAATACCCAGTAAGGCCTGAATTGCTATTGAGTTTAAGTATGTTATAATAAGGTAGCAAGTAACTTCTCCAAAGCCTGCTGCTGGACTAGCCCACAAACCCACAAATTGGAGGGGACAGGGTAAAGTATTCCAATGGCATTTAAGATACCCTATGAGGGATAGAGAGGCACAGGAGCAGGGAAAAACACACACATACAGTTAAAGCCTCATAAGTTTTACAAACAAACAGCAAGTGAAAGATGATTTTAAAAATATAAACACAATTATTGTGAATTTTGTGGTCCCTCTTCTTCCCTAAAACCCAGAAATTCACACTTCTCTCCAGGGAAACAGTGGCATAAACATGCTCCCATATACTGATGGAAATGTCAATGGGATATCCCTAGTTTACCTGCCTTCCCAAAATGGACACTATTATACTTTGTTCTATTAGTGAAAATAATGTGAAATCATTGGTATTTCTTTAAATATAAGATAACCATAAGCTTAAAAATTAGATTACTCATGCAACACATCAAAACTATATAGCTAATAAGTGTTTTTAAATTGCTTTAATTAAAATAACTGAGGCTAGTAGTTTGTAAAATAGTTTTTACAACGTGTATAAACGATAAGAAAGTACAAAAGGGGAAAACTGACCGATTCCATACCACTCAGTTTTGTCTAAAAGAAAAAAACCTTCAACCACAAGTAAATATTGCTTTTTTATAAAGATGATCTATAAATACAAAATTGGGATTGTGCTCTGTTGATATTAATTGCCATGTTAGTTATAACAGCAAAAAACCAGCAAACAAACTCAGCCTCCAATGCAAAACTGATTTCAAAAATAAAGGTGTATCTATATTATGAAACATAATGCAACCATTAAACACAATGTTGTGGGGAAATGTATGCTGACAGGAAAAGGTGTTTGTGGTATAGTATTACATTTTTAAGAAGGATTTTTAAAGACACACACATATATCTGGAAGGCTAAACCCCAAAATAGCAAAATTTTAATAATGGTTTTCCCTAGGTGATCTTTACATTATTTTCCCCTAGGTGATTCCATTTTCTTCTCTTTACTGGATGTATGATGCAAATTATGACAATGGCAGATAAATCTTGTAATAATAAACAGAAGTAAGTTTTTCTTGTTATTTAAAAAGATACCATGATATAAGGCATTTGTGCCTTAGGCATTTAAATCACTCCTATCAAATTCAATCCTAATAGTAGGTGCATTTAGGAAATGTTCATAAGTTTTTTGGTGTGTGTTAGTGCTAATCACTACTTACTAAATTGTGCTACGTTTCTAAAGAAACAAGGAAGAAAAGTTCAGAGACCAAGTAAATGAAGACTATTATTAGATTACTACCATGAAATTCTCTTATAGAAAAATTAAGTAAAAAATGACTCTCAGAATTTAAAAACTGCCAAGAAGTAGACTGAGAGCCATAGAGTTTATGTTACTTCGTTCAAGGATACATAATTTAGATAGCACACCTAGTTGAAAAGTATATGATTATTGGGCTCAGGTTTTCAACTCCTAGTTGAAAAGTATATAATAAGTGGACTTAGTTCATAAGAAGCAAGCGAAATCAGTCTTATTCGGTAAAAATTGAAAATAAAATATAATGGATATGCAGACTTAAAACAAAATTGGCTTTTTCACTTTTACATTCTTTGACATTCTAAATGATGAATGAGAACCCAAAGCTGTCTGGTTTGGTTTCCAGGTTTCAGTGGAGACACCAAATTTCCAGCCAAAATGAAGTAAAATTCTTCTCTATCTCCTAAAAATTCAAAATCCTTTGAGAAAATCTTCTAAAGATGGCTTTAGAAAAACAATTCTACTATACATACTTCATAGTGCAGATTATATGTGAAACTGTGGGGGATCATGTGGTCAGGAAACAAAATGCCCAGACCTGTATTTCTATTTGATATTCCTCATTTTTGATACTTGAACACTGATAAAATTACTGAATTTCCTTGTTCTCTCTCACCTCTTCCTCTGGACAAAACACAGCTAATCATTCTAAAACAATGTCCAGATGTGTACTCTTAAAAGCAATGAACTAATACTTGGAACACAGAACAGTATCCTAGACAGACTAGCTGTTCAACACTTACACAATGGATAAATAAAGTGAATGAATGAAGTTTGAGGGCAAGTTTACAGAAACCATAAAAAATGCACAAGAGATGAAAAGAATTCCACCAGACATCTGAATTGAGCTCAGTACAAAAGCAACCAGGTAATCACTAAAACTAACTTTGCAGCAGTACTAGGACTGACTGTATTATTAAACAATGTTTAAAATACAATAGAGATAAACCCCTGATACAAAAGAGCTATTGCACGAGAGGTCCAGTAAGGCTGACAAGTCTAATAAAGGCAAACACAATCTTATGTCCAACTCACAAGCCTTGATAATTTCAAGCTATGTATGTGATGGATCAGTTCAACGACAGACTAAGAATTTGCTAAATCTCTATATTTAAGATTTTCTCAAACTGGCCAGTGTCCAAATATTTGGCAGTATGTGTTATTCCCAATTTTCCCAGGTTTAACTGGGACACTTCACAGCAAAAGACTCATTGCTGTGGGTTTTCTAACCCATGTGAATCTCCCATAGGTTATCCCCCCTCTCCTCTCCCATAGAGGGGATGAAGGACAGGTGGAGCTAATCTTTTGGGCAATAGCATTCTTCATGCCTAGGTATATAGACTGATTAATTAATTAGTTAATTAATTCCAAATAAACAGAGGTTCATGCTTTAAGGTATATAGCACACACCACAATTCATGAAATGATCATTTTGACATCGCACCCTTTTAATGCTTTAAAAAACCTTAATATCTTGGGGCGCCTAGGTGGCTCAGTGGGCTAAAGCCTCTGCCTTCGGCTCAGGTCATGCTCCCAGGGTCCTGTGATCGAGAGCCCTGTGTCAGGCTCTCTGTTCCGCAGGGAGCCTGCTTCCTCCCCTCTCTCTCTGCCTGCCTCTCTGCCTACTTGTGATCTCTCTTTCTGTCAAATAAATAAATAAAATCTTTAAAAAAAAATTAAAAAACCTTAATATCTTTTACACATGGTATGAAAACATAACATTGTTATTATATCATTATAGTCACATATTTTAGAAATTATATGTAATGTGAACAGTGCTAAATTAGGTGTCCCTCCCTGGTTTGGGTCTTTCATAGTGTCATAGCAAAGCATGCCTTGGCTTCCCATTCCTGAATGTGCTAAGGAGTCTCTGTGAGCTTGTGGTTCATTAAAGGCCCAGTTTCCATTAGCATAAAACATACAACAATAAATCTCCCAACAGATACCAATAGCAATATGTATACTCTTGGACCAAAAAATGCAAACAGAAGGTTATCATTAAAATCAATATTAAACTTCTCGTATCTCTTTTGGAAATGATGAAAGTCAAAGTCATGGCCCCTCTTCCCAAGAAAACATGTACACTCGCAGAGTTCTCAGATATTCTTTTTTTTTTTTTAAGATTTTCATTTATTCACCTGACAGAGAGAGAGAGAGCACAAGTAGGCAGAGTGGCAGGCAGAGAGAGAGGGAGAAGCAGGCTCTCTGCTGAACAGGGACCCCGATGTGGGGCTCGATCCCAGGACCCTGGAACATGACCTGAGCCGAAGGCAGAGGCTTAATGGACTGAGCCACCCAGGTGCCCGGAATTCTCAGATCTTCTGAATGCGGTACACATATGGAGGTAAAGAAGCCCCATTTCAATCAGAAGGCTCCCAGATGAGGTTATAAACATATCCTAAAATTGTAAAATATTTAGAGGGGCAGAGGTAATGTAAGACTCCAAATGTGCTACCAGAAATGAGTGGCCCCTTAATTACAGAATATGTATTTGTAGAGTTAGATATGTGTTTTTCTGTTTTAATTACTTAAGCAACACTGAGGTAAATATGTTTGGCAAATGCTAGTGAAGTAATGAAATCCATAAACATCCCCACCAGCTTTCTCCTTAAGCTTTTGCTGAACAAGAACGAAACCAACTTTTATTAATATCTTCTATGTGCCAGTGACTGTGTTAAACACTTTCAGACATTACCTCATTTCTTCTTGGTAACAATGCCATGATATAGATATTATCATTACCCTTTGCAGAGTTTGAAGAAATTGAGGTTAACAGAAAATAAGAAGCATGCCTGAAGTCCCAAAGTTCTTAAGTGGTAGAGCTTGGATTGAAAGCAATGTTTGATCTTAAGCCTTTATTCTGTTACATTTATGAGTTTATAAACCACTGAAGTCAGGTTTGTTCTGATCTAACGCTATTTCAGTAAGCCTGAGAAACCTTTCCTCTCCAAAATAAAGGTTAGTCATATACAGGGTTGTGGGGCAAATATTTCATATCCCCCTTTGACCTGTGTCTCCAAAGTTCTATTTCCCAATCTTGAGTTTTTCCCAGCAAGATCTAGCTCAGGTCCTATGGGACCATTCCTTCCGGACTTCAGCTCTGTCATGGATTATTAACCAAAGCTTGTCCTCCAGAACAGCTCTTAAAACATGGCTAAAAGAAAGCCAAAGAGAAAAAAAATGTATAGATCACCTGTTCTGACCATAAGTTTTATAATTACTTATAATTCTCTTCCAGGCATAATTATGCATATTAATAGAGTTCATACAATAGATACAAGCTACTTCAAAGTTTAATCAACCTCCTTTCAAGAGAATATATACACAATTAAATAAAATAGGACAGTAAAGATTATTGCTACACACTGATAACAGAGTTGGTACCTAAATAATTATTCCAAACATTTGTTTCTGAAGCAATTAATTTGCCTGAGCAATCAATCATGTCTTGTTGAATTGATCAGTTTATTAAAAACTAAACCAAGTATCCAACTCAGCTGAAACTATGAAACTTTTTCAAGTTTCAAGAGCCAACTGGAATAACTTCCATGTTCTGCCATGACAGTCTATCTACTCCTGGTCACCAGAATAAGAAGTAAATGTCTTTCTTTGAAGGTCCTATACTCATCTTAATTTTTTTTTTAACTTGGAGGTTGTGGGGGTGGTAGAAAAAAAAAACAAAAACCTGGAACCCACAGTACTGAATTTGGCATCCCAAGAAGTTAAAAGTTATCAAGGTTATGTAGATGTATCTTTTTCCCAGAAAAGATTATATGATGACAGCACAGGATTATTACTCAAACCTTGGAGCCCTACTAGAAATGAAGGCTGTGTATCACCAAGAACTGCATACAGTGATGCTCACTAAAGGCCTAAAGGCTGATGGAGTGAAGGGACAATGAACCACGAAGGTTTAATGGTGCCAAACCGCACTATCAGAGTGCAGCAGCACTGTGCAAACCATCAATATTTCTCCTTGCACTTGGCAACACCAGCACTCTGGGGGTATTATCAGGTTCTCGGTAAATAAGCAATCAAGTATAGCAAAAGGTCCCTTTAACCAAAGCAAGGAACATACGTGATGACCACATGCGCCTAAGCCCACATGTCCTCCTATTTATTCTATCCATTTAGGGTGGGAATGAGCCTCGCCGAGCACAGGGCAGAAATCTGATTCTGAGTCACATGGAAAAGGGACGGACAAGTTGGGAAACACTACAGACCATCACATTACTGAAATAAGGTAATAAATAGCTGTTTTTGTATGTAGTGACCTGATTTGTACAGGCAATATAAAAATAGAAGTCATTTGTAAGTCAGATGTTATCATCCTCATTTGCTTACGGCTTAATAGAAGGGGAGTTGGTTCATCTCACCTACTTGAGAAAGTTACACTTCTACACTGATGGTGAGATGTACTTTAAAAGCCTGCTATGTTCAGTAGTCATTATTGGAAAGGACCTCCTATTGATCAGCTACAGAGTAACTGAATTTTTATCAGTGGGGTTATCTTCTGATTTCTGATCTAGTTTTGATCTGTTACCTCATTCTAAATGTATCCAATAATATCTCCTAAAGAAAAGTTATGGTCTTTGTCTTCAACAGTGGGTGATTTTCATGCTTTTAACACAGGAAAATTTGGAACATGCTTATCAAAAATTTATAGCATTACACAATCAGTAGTTGCAGGGACATGGTCCCATTAGAATTTCCCAGCTGTGTTACAAATAATGGAAACATTTATATGTGATAGGAAAGATTTTATACCTCAAATAATGGTATAATCATTTATAGAAGTTTGGCATTGTGGAGGAACCTATCAAATGTAGTTTGTAATTCTTTGCATTAAAAACACGTTTTAAAGCAGTGCTATATATTCTGTCTAGATACCATTTTTTTCAGTTTTAAAAGAAATTTACTCACTGAAAAACACTAAATTTTAATAAATACATTACTGCAGGCCAAGTCTTTTGCTGAAGACTCCAGACATGTCATAGTACTATCTGGCGTTAGGAAAGATGAAAAGTATGTCTCTTAGTATTTGCAGTGCTTTGCAAACTTTATAATATAGAATTTAAGCCTTAAGGAGCTAAGAAAGTTAAATGGAGTTTAGGTCGATTTCACAGGTGTGCTGATTTTAGCAAGCAAAGTATATAACTTGGGTGTCATTTCCTATAGTGGCTATGGAAGAATTAAATAAAATATGCATTTGCAAAACATCTTAAGCTCTGCTAGAATGCCGAATATGAGATAATAAAAGACAGGGAAGTCCTCAGAAAGCTAGGCTTAGCAAAAGTATACTTCACAGATGACAATGCAGGGTCTGGGGACAGAGATCATGTTGTATGTCCAGATTCAGAAGTGACAGTTTAGAAATCTGGGGAAAGGGGCGCCTGGGTGGCTCAGTGCGTTAAGCCGCTGCCTTCGGCTCAGGTCATGATCTCAGGGTCCTGGGATCGAGCCCCGCATCGGGCTCTCTGCTCAGCAGGGAGCCTGCTTCCTCCTCTCTCTCTGCCTGCCTCTCTGTCTACTTGTGATCTCTCTCTCTGTCAAATAAATAAATAAAATCTTTAAAAAAAAAAAAAGAAATCTGGGGAAAATCTCTTCAATTCTCAGAGCCTCAGTTTTATCATCTGTAAAATGGACTATGATGCCAGTGATCATGATAAAAGTACTAATAACAGCTTATTTTCCTCCGTGAGCAATTATAACACTCAGACAAGATATGTGAGCCAGTTTACAAGCTGTTAACTGATATGCAAATGTAACTTATTATTAGCCCAACTTCTAACTTCTATTAGCCATACACCACTCCCTGCCTCCTGGTCCCAATTCCCATCACTGAGATCCTACACAAGATATTAGCATAACTCTTACTTTCCAGGATTTTTTTTTTTCACTTGCAAAGCTAAGGGTGGGGCTCTGATTAACTCAAGTGGTTCAATCCAAACAGAAAAGCAAGTTCCAGCAAGAAATGTCCTGATCAGCTCTAGTAGAATACAGGAGTGGGCCCCACTTCTGACCACAAGGTAGAATTCTTTCTCTGATGCCATCCACAAGTTTGTCTCTTTTAAGCACCTGTCCACTCAGGCCCAGGTGGAGTCAGGAAATGATACCCTCTGTACAGCTGGAAGAAAAAAGCCCAATCATGGTTGACCACCTGCAGGCTGAGGTTTGACCTCCAAACTCCCATACTTCCAATGAAATGCAGTGGTGCCATCTTCTAATCAGTAGTTTGATTCTTACCTTTCCGGCCTATATCCTTCCCCGCTCAAGTTATGAAACATAATCGAGCCCTACCCACGCCTGACACATCAGCAGGCCTTAGGCTGTTTGACTGGCAGGGGGCAAGGGGCATCATCTGTGGGCAGTATGAAAGAGCAGGGGCAGCCGGGAGAAATTGAGTAATGTGCACTCTGACCGTGTTTCAAGCCACCCGAATTGCGAAGCTGTTGGTAAATGCTAAAGGGAAAAGTGGATTTTATGGCCCCTTTATGAAACCCCTGATGTCCTTTCCAAGAAACTATACTCAAGCAATAATAAATACTCAGCATACAGTTATTTGGTATCAAGGGCATTTTATCCAAGGAAAACAATAAAATAAGATCACCATGGAGCTGAGGTCCTTCGAACTCAGGATCAACTTGGATAGAAAACAATGCCCAGATGACAGGGAAGATTTAAATGACATATCATCAACTTGAGATGAAAATGGAAAAAGGACACATAAATAAAACCAGAGGCCCATCAGGAACAAGGTTATGTACACTAACTCGTCCTTGGAGATCTGGATTTGCAGTCCATCCCACGTGAACACCTATCTTCACACCCTTCCTCTCCTGATGACATTGAAACATTCACACGTCATCTGTGGCAGGCAGGCTGGGTCTCTAAATAAATTGGTCTCTGAGGGGCGCCTGGGTGGCTCAGTGGGTTAAGCCGCTGCCTTCGGCTCAGGTCATGATCTCAGGGTCCTGGGATCGAGCCCCGCATCGGGCTCTCTGCTCGGCGGGGAGCCTGCTTCCTCCTCTCTCTCTGCCTGCCTCTCTGCCTGCTTGTGATCTCTCTCTGTCAAATAAATAAATAAAATCTTTAAAAAAAAAAAAAATTGGTCTCTGAGTCTGGAGCATCAGGACTGACCCCTCAGTGGACTCAAATATCAACTGCCCACCTAAAACTTCTAAGGGTCTGTATCAAAGCATGTGAAACACCTGGAGGAACCAGAAGCATTTTCACCTGTGGTAAACATCTGCTCACACCAATTTAAAATTTCATTACTGTTGTTCTTGAGATTATGCTTTCCTGAGCTTTTTTTTTTTTTCTTTCTTTACCTTCTTTTGCACTCACTGAAACTGATCAAACTCCCCTATACCAGAGAGCATAGCAAAGTCAGGGAAAATGCTGGAAAGGGGGAAACCATCCGGGAAGAGCCGTGGCGAGCTTCCCCAGATGCCTCTGCCAGGTTACGAATGGTGAGCGGGCCACAGTGTGAAGACAGCCAGGGAAAACTGCACACTTGAGGAAAAAGCTAATGCAGCTGCCAAATTGAAAATAAGTATGGTCGACTTTCAATTATCCCAAGTGGTTTAACCACATGGCTTCCTTCTTCCCACTGCCCAACCTCAGTCTGGGCTGTGACCCAGACATTGAGCAGGGTGGGGGTCTGCAAGTCTGAATGGAGTGTCTGTGTCTGAAGGTGTGGTCCCAACTCTACGGAATTGTGAATTTTCTTTCGTGAACCAAGCCACAAAGTTCTCTTTTAACAATAGGGACAAATCGCAGTATCTATGAATGGATAGTGTTAATAAAAGCTATGTTACATACCTTCTCTCAAATGTTAAATAAAATTAAGTTCGGTAACATGACAGGCAGATGCTTAGTAGATGAAAGAAGAAAACTGTAAATTTTGTTCATTCATTCCTTCACTCATTCATGTACTCAAAAAGTTGTATTAGAGCCTTACATATTATGTGTTGGACACAGTCTCAGGCACTCAAGACATAGAGATGAAGACAATTCAGTACCTCCTCACGGCTCACAGTCCACACTGGGGATGAAACACAGAATTCAAAAATCATGTTTCCTAAATCTAAAACATCCTTTTCAACCAATATTTCACTGTCCTTGAAGGAAATGTAATTTATCTGGTAGCTCTATAGGACAAGAAGCTTTACTGTGTGTGTCTTAAAGGCGACATTTAAAAAAAATTTTCATTGGGGTAAAAGGTGACATTTTAGCAGTAGTGGAGTCTGTGTTTGACGTTCTACCTCACCTGTGCCCTTGAATGCAGAAAGCCAGTTTGCTTGCGTGTTCCTCTTTTGAAAACCAACTTCTATGTTAAAACAATCACCCCTCCTTTAAATCTCTCACAACCAACCCCCATTCTCCTACAACATATCCAACAGCCCAATTTGGTCTTTCAAATTCACACCTGAAGTGTGTATGATTAACAAAGACTAAAATCCCCACTGGGGTTTTCTTTTTTAAAAAACAGGCCCCTTTTCCAAAAAATCTCTACCTTATGGAATAAGTGGGAGAAAACATGCTTAGTGGGGGGAATATTTCCTGGTGTCACTCACTTACTCTAGATATTTATAACCTACATTCTAAAAGAAGTTAATTTAGGCTCTCAAAAAATTAGATGTTGGGCACCTAGGTTAACCACCCAACTCTTGATTTTGGCTCAGGTCATGATCTCAGGGTTGGGAGATCGAACCCCATGTTGGGGTCCATGCTGGGTGTGGAGCCTGCTTAGGAGTCTCTCTCCTCTTCCTCTGCTCCTCACTCTACCCCCTGCTTGAACAGTCTCTCTCCCTCTCTTGAAAAAAAAATTGGGTTTCTTCATTTATGCAATGGGAATAATGATAATAAGACTTCAAAGGTTGTTGAGCAAATTACATGAGCTCATTCATCATGAAAGCATTTAGCTTGGTATCTGTCTTTTTAAAAAATAAGCTGTTACTATTTATCATCATTTAAATATTATTGTGGTTAAATAGTAATTTGGCAATTTCTTCTTTAAAAAAAAGATTTTTTTTTCTTTTTTCCTTTTTTTTTTAAAGATTTTATTTTTATTTGACAGACAGAGATCACAAGTAGGCAGAGAGAGAGGAAGGGAAGCAGGCTCCCTGCTAAGCAGAGAGCCCGACGCGGGACTCGATCCCAGGACCCTGAGATCATGACCTGAGCCGAAGGCAGCGGCTTAACCCACTGAGCCACCCAGGCGCCCCATGAAGATTTTATTTTTAAGTAATCTCTACACCCACCATGGGGCTTGAACTCACAAACCCGAGATCAAGAGTCACATGCTCTATCAACTGAGCCAACTGGATGCCCCTTGGCAATTTATTCTAAACTGTAACTAACCGCTGATTCAAAGAGCAAGACAGACATAGAACCAAAATTTTCTCAATATTATTAAAGCTTCTCAATGACTGGGAAACACAATTTTATTATACCACTGTAAGCTTCTCATCAATAAATGGGTACTGTTTGTTTTTTTAAGTTAACATATGCAGTTTACTACAAAACCTTAGATATTCTAAGCGTGGAGGCAGCATTCAGGAGAGGATATCTTCAGGCTCTAGAATGAGAGGAGTGAGAGGGGTTGTGATGGTATGTGTGTGTGTGTGTGTGTGTGAGAGAGAGAGAGAGAGAGAAAGAGAGTGTGTGTGTGTGTGTTATGGGTAAGTTGCTTACAAGAATTCACAAATAACCAAGCACAATAATTCTGGGACCCCAGTTTAGTGAAGGGGGAAAAAAAAAGTCTATCCCTTAACCAGCCAGACATGTGAAGAACCAAAAAGTCTCTGAACTTATCCGCTTCAGTTTACTCAACCAGGGAAGTGGGAAGAAGGTTATACTAAGACACCAATAAGCCACAAAAGTGTACAAACTTCCTTCCTAATACAGCATACTCCTTGCAATCTATTTCCTTGCTTGAAATTTATTGCTATAAATACAGAGCATGAAAAATGTGAAATGATGCCAGTTCAGCCATCACTTTGGCCCCAATCCTTTGCTAAATTTATGCAATCTCTCAGCTTGTTTAAATGCCAAAGAGCTAGGCAAACTAGAAGAATATTATGTTCTTCCCTTCGGTAAAGAAGTCCACCTGAGGGATGCATGCAGATGGAGAAAGGGAGCCCAGGGAAAAGGAATAAAAACATTCACGTTGCAGACAAGAGTAACGGGTTTGAGGTGTCCAATCAGGAAGGATTACAATAAAATCATCTCTTACTACGATCTTTGGAAACCTTGCACGTTTTCCAATGTCGTATCCATTCTTCCAGTCTTTGTACAATAAGGGATATATATATATATATCCATATATACACACACATACGTAACAGAATAAGGTATGATTCAGCAGCAGAAAAGCCAGAGATGCACAGACCACACTAGAAAGCATCTATAAATAAAGACAGAACTCAATAAAACAATAGTTTTTCATGATTCAGGACTGTGATAGATGCTGCAAAAATTTGCATATGCTACTAATTTGCAATTTTCTCATGTTTATGTGGCTCTCTTCACATTTAAAGTTAATAACTTAAGCCCTAATGAGAAATGTTCAGGAGAAAAAATTACATGCGGAACTTAGGCTTGTGCAAACTAATCTTTTTTCTGAATACAGGAACACCACAATATAGCACGACTGGGTTGTTTTCTTGTCCTTGTTACCTGCCTGTTATGGCAATCAGATTTCTTTTCAGTTTGCCTACCTTCCCTCTACTATCTTATTCCACAGAAGAAACCACATTTCCCACTGCAGAAAGGAGGGGGCCCTGGGCTGAGGAAACCAGAGGTATTCCATCCTTCCCTGTGATTCTGTCATCCTTATTATCATGTCTATATGCTTTGCCTGGCTACCATCAGTTTCTGTCCAACAACAGCTGGCCTCAGCATGAGAAAGGCTTTGAGGATCTTACATATATATTTATAACTGGGAGTATCTACCATAGTGCTCTGTACAAATAGAAAAAGATCTGGAAGGAAATACATCAAGGTATTAATGATAACTCTTTTTAGCTGATGTAACTGTGTATGATTTCTCTTCCTTCTATTTTTCTATGTTTTCCAAATGATCTATAATAAGCTCATATTACTTTTTATAATGAAAGTACTTAAAAATAAAGACATTAATTTTGAGTCTAGGTACGTACTATCCCTGTACTTTGAAGGCTCCTTGGTTCTTGCTCTCAAAGAGATTCTATGGAAAAATGAATTTTTTAAAAAATGACTAATATACAAAGACCTCTGAAGTGAGAGAAAACTATTTAATCCTAAATGAGTAGTGATGGATTCCAGAAGAGGAAATCTGGACACAAATATCTACTTGCATAGAATAAACAGGTTTCAGTTTCACCAAAATCAAATATGTAAATTTGACAGACAATGCAATTCTCTCAAGAGAGAGCTATTTTCCTCTGGAAAAACAACTTCTACTTAATATCTTTAGAATGCAATATGTCAATTTCTGAAAAGAAAAGAAATATTTGTGTTTTTAGTTTCCAAGCTCTCTTAACTCAGGAATATTCTGGGGTCCTTTACCCAGGGCTACTCCAAATGCAGCAGGAGATTCACCCCGTTCCTGGACAGCACTGGGAATGACCTCTCTATCTGGCCATCTAATTAAGGGGCTGTTATCATTACAGCACTCATTCAGTACTTCCTTATAAACATCTCATAAAATAAATAGCCTTCCACTGTCCACGACTAATCACCAAGAAACCAATCATATCGGAACCCTTTTTAAAGCCTTAAATCTTTGACTTTAGACATGTTTATTAAAATTTTTACATCATATTCAATCATAAACTTACTATGTATTTTATGAAAATGAATAATGGGAAGAAAAACCAGGGCAGCTTTGTTAATACAAGAATAATAGCAAGCCACCTATCACATGCGATAGACCTTCCATGCACTGTCTTATTTAATCCTCCTACCAACCCTATGATAGACTTCTATTAATTTACAGACAGCCAACTTGTCTAGGGTCACAAAGCACAGCTCCCCACTCAGATCTTCTTGACTCCAAAGACCATGCTTCTCATATGTCAAACTGCTTCCCTCTGAATAAAAGAGTGGGAGTCAATTGTCATATGGTTTCACTTATTTTATGGAACATAAGGAATAGCATGGAGGACATTAGAGAAAGAAGGGAAAAATGAAGGGGGGGGGGAAATCCCAGGGGGAGACGAACCATGAGAGACTATGGACTTCAGGAAACAAACCGAGGGTTTTAGAGGGGAGGCGGGATGGGAGGAGGGGTTAGCCCGGTGATGGGTATTAAGTAGGGCATGAATTGCATGGAGCACTGGGTGTTATATGCAAACAATGAATCGTGGAACACTACATCAAAAACTAATGATATGGAGCGCCTGGGTGGCTCAGTTGTTAAGCGTCTGCCCCACGTCGGGCTCCCTGCGCTGTCGGAAGCCTGCTTCTCCCTCTTCCACTCCCCCTGCTTGTGTTCCATCTCTCGCTGTCTTTCTCTGTCAAATAAATAAGTAAATAATCTTAAAAAAATAAAAAAACAACTAATGATGTATTGTATGGTGACCTATATAACATTAAAAAAAAAGAGTGGGAGTTTGGGTCTTCTTAAAACTAAAACATAAAGCAAACATGAAGACAGAAAAGCCACCAGAATATTCTTTTCCTTTTCATGCTTTTAAACCACTACCTATTTCTCCTTCTTCTGCTGAGCTCATTCTTAGTCTGGCATGGAGCAAGCTGCACGTGGGCAGAGCATGGCAGAAAGAACGACAAGATGGTCAGAATGTGCAGGCCACAGGGTCTTCAGATCTTATTGATGTATAAGAACAGGAGTTTGATCAAAATGTGGTGAATAAAAGAACAGAAAGGGATGATCAGTTGTAAGGAAAGCTTCAGAATAGCTAAGTGGTCTCCCTTGGCTAACTATTAGAGAAAAGAAACCTTTGACCTGGCTCCTGCCATACCATGGTTCTATGAGAACGCTCATGTTTTAGAAAGAACTTCACTCACTGGAGATGGTGCCTTAACTTATCCTTTTGTGAAAAGCTGAGTCAAAGGCACCTTGGTGGCTCAGTCAGTTAAGTGTCTGCCTTTGGCTCAGGTTATGATCACGGGGTCCTGGGATCGAGTACCACATTGGGCTCCCTGCTCTGTGGGGAGCTTGCTTCTCTCTCTCCCTCTGCCCCTCCCCTGCTGCTTGTGCGTGCTCTCTCTCTCTCTCTCTCACGCTCTCTCAAATCTTTAATGAAGAGTCCAAAAAAAAAAAGTTTAGTAATTTACAAGGCATTCCACCTACCCAATATACTGAGTGAAACTTTGCTCAATTCTGTTTTCCTCAGCAAAACCCCACACAAGCACCAAGATGAAATGTGCACCTTTTGCCCAAAAATGACAACTCAAGGAATAGGATTACCATGGAAGTATACTCTAATCTCTAAAAAACTCGTGTGTGAATCAATAAAAGGCCTATGCCTAGCAAAAGCAAAGGGCCGCAGGACAGAGAATGCAGTGGGGACACCAGAGAATGCTTTTCATTCATGAATCACTTTGCTGTCGGTGCCACAAAAGTCCCACTTCACAGAAGAGAGAGTCACAGGAATTCCATCTGGGCACATCTTAACAGCGTCTCTGTGGCCAAACATGAGCGCTCACGGCTACATCATTCCCTGGGCTCCCTCCGTACTTTGAGGCAATCAACCGAGCTTTCCAGGGCATAGGAGCACCCAGATTGCTTTTCAGGGACAGTTGTCAGGTTGGGAGGGGAGACGCAGGTAAGTGGAATGAGTAAGTTTTCCAGGACAAACTCATGACGCTAGAAAGGAAAGACATCACGGCTCAACAGTTTCAAGCTGTGTTCCTGTTTTTAAATTTAAAAATCATGGGAAATGGGGATGCCTAGGTGGCTCAGTCGGTTAAGCTGCTGTCTTCAGCTCAGGGTATGATCCCAGGGTCCTGGGATCGAGTCCTGCATCCGGCTCCGTGCTCAGCAGGGAGCCTGCCTCTCTCTCCGCCTCTGCTGGTCTGCCTGCTTGTGTTCTCCGCACCCCCCTCTGACAAATAAATAAATTAAAATCTTAAAAAAAAATCATGGGAAAAGAACACATTAAAAATTCCACAAAATTTTGAAGGTCGTCTTAACCAACTCTGCAGTCCATTTCAGCTACAAAATCTCTAAACCACTCTATCAGATATGGGGTCCCCAGCTTATCCACAAGTCTAGTCCACTGTTGGATTCCTTTGGTTATTACAATGAGCTTCTTCATACTGACTTGATTTCTGTCTGCCCCCAACTCCCAGGCATTAATACTAGATATATACCTGCAGCTAACAAGAGTTCACTTATTCTTTGATATGACAGCACCTCAAAACAACCAGGATGCCGGTCTCAACACAAAGGTTTGCAAGAGCAACAACAGTGTGTGTATGTGTGTGTGTGTGTGTGTGTGTGTGTGTGCATGCACGTGCATGTGTTTTGCCATAGGTTTGGTTTGGGAGTATCATTATGGGCAGAAAATAATAGTTTTGAAAGACAAAGAGGAAAAGAACCACTGTGTGACTGCCTTCGTTCTTTGCAAAAGTTAGTATCTAGTTAACCTGTATTTATCTAGAACACACCTTGCATCTTTAAAATGCTTTCTGGTAACATCCAAAGTAGGAGAGAGGTCAGAGCACACACAGCAAAGGAGGAAATACGTGTCTCTGAGGTCACCCTGACAAGAATGATCAAAATGGGGGAAAGAAAATCTTCAGACTGGCTTCTAATCACACTTAGGACTGGAAGAGATAAGATGCCAGTCACTGGTTTCAGTTTAAAGCCCACAGAAGCCCAACCAGTTTTCTTTCCTGTCAACAGAGTAAAATTGGGCTGATCTCAAGTCTTGCTAGTTGCCAAGGTAGTATCCGCAGCTTTTCTTCCTAATAATGGTTGATCCCAAACTTTGAAAGTCTCAGCAAGAAACTGTGCATCTACTAGGATAAGATTCCATGTGTTAACAAAAAGACTGCTTTCAAATGAATACAAAATAGTGAAAAATAAAACACTTTCTCCCATGAAAGTATTACATATATTATGAAATTGGAGCCTAAAAAAAATCCTAAAAAAAAAAGAGTAAAAACTTGTTGTAGGATGTTCATTGAATATTGTAAAACTGTGAATTGATATAAAATATTGAGACCCATGTCACCAGTGAAACAAACACTGGACCACTGAACTTCTTGGTTCATTTGCCAAACCTCTTGGTCCCGCCTTTTCTAATAACCAAGGGTTTGAGCTGCGCCTGTCTCACAACTTCCTGACCTTCAACTTCCACATTTTTAGAATGAAGAATCCAGTGGACAGATCTCCTGGGGCTGTACATTTGCGTGATTCTAAAATTTTCTGTATTTTGATATCATCACCGCCATACCTATGAGAAAGCCTCGTCTCTGAGAGCTAGCTTTTCAGAAAATCTGTTAAATGAACTTTCAGAGAAACTGAAATGCTGCATTACATTTAGGACAAGCCTTCTGAAAAGTCTTAGAAAACTTGGCATAACAGGAAGAGTACAAAAAAAAAAAAAAAAGAGTATAGACTCGGAGTTGAAGACTAACTAGGTTCCAATCCAGCTTTCTGACTTCCATACTGGCAGCATGACCCGGAGTAAATGGGTTCAGTTCTTGTGTTCCAGTTTCCTCAACTGTCGAACAGGGATAATAATGGTGTGACTTCATGGGGTAGCCACTAAGGACATAACTGAATTGACAGCAAAATCAATTTATGATTGATTGGCAATAGGCTTGAAACCAATCAATGTGTCCCAGCACTAAGCAAAATGTGTTTGAGCTAGTAAATACCACCTCAGTGCCTAGGATAGTGGGTACGGAGTAAACAGCTGCTGAGTGAATGAATGAGCAGACTCTGAGAGAAAACAGCTCTACCTAAATGTTTTCAGTATCATCCAGTATACGCCAGAGGAACACCAACCACAGAATCACGGGCTGCAGCTGTCCACAACTCACCACTCCTGGTAGGTAAGAACAACAGCTGAGTTTGTCCTACTAAAGGGAAGGTCAACATCCATTCTCCACATAGCTTCACTACCTTCAGTAACCACATCGACCCAAGGGGCCCCTGAGGTGGACTAAGGTAGACACAGTACAGTCAAATATCCACAACTAGAAATTAAATAAAATATTAGTGCTTTTCTGCTTCTTTGTCTTTATAAGAAATGAAGATAGACACAAATAAAAGGAAAGTCACTTAACACAACACCTAGGATTACACTGTGAAGGCACTTTTTTAAAAAGATGGTCCTCCTGCTACGTCTTCTATCAGGTACGATCCTCTAGGGTCCTTTCCACACATGCTCCAAATCCAAACTGATGTGCGGGTCAGACCGACTATGGAAAGTTCTGTGGCCCAGGACAACCTCCGAAGATCTCAGTATGAATCAGCTCAAGCCTGAATAACTTGCAGCCCATCAGCTAAGCAGCTTCAGTTCACTAATCACAACTTAAATTTCATCCTGATCCTTTGAGCCTATGCCTAAGAAGATAAAAATATAAATAGATAAAATAAGGAACAGAGAAATAGCTAAAATAGATAAAATGTAAGTAGATTAAAAAAAAAACTCATCAGAGGTTCTTCTAAACTAGGTCCACTCTGAGAGGACCGTAGGAAAAGTGGAGGTCACTTTGATGAGAACAGTTTGAAGAAAGGTCCCTGTTCCAGTTAAACATTTCTTAAATTGCTGGGTAGCCAGTGGGGTGGGTGGGGGGGATTTACGGAAGGGGTAGTCACAGGAACACCTGTAAAGAAACAACTTCTTTGGTCAAAAATGAGTACTCACAGGCCACAGCAAATACACACACCTTAAACTCTACCCGGAGACATGAGGTCAAACAGCACCATTGGATCCTGGCAACTAGCCACGATCCTGGAGACGTACAGATTTCCCTAAATGTATCCTCATTGGTTTACAGCCTGGCTCCTCCTGAGGTAGATTACTCTCATTTTTACCCCCTTTCAGTCTGCACAATAGTTATTGGGCATCCGCCATTACCAAGAGCTGTCACATGCACTAAGAAAACAGGTCCAGCGTGGAAGACTGACTCTCATACGTTTAACAGCAAATGCAAAGCAGACTCCACTGCCATAAGGCAACATAAGCCCTGTGCAATGAGTCAAAGGAAAAGGAAGAAGGCCAGTCACGGCAGGTGGGGCAGAAGAAGAAACATGTATTCCTTATTCCACAAGAGGCTGGCAGCAGCTTGAAGCCTGAGCAGGAAGAACTGAGCACCCCGGTCACAGAACAGGCATAGAAAAAGGGAGGGGGACAAGTCAGGTACAAAAGATCTATCTCTTTTGTAAATAAGGGACCATGGTGAGCGGTCTCTTGTAACTCCATGCTTTAATTCTGATGTGCCCTATTGAGCATTTGAAGTGTTATTAGCATTTATACTCTATCCCCATTAATAATATTACTGATAGGTTCAAAGTATTCCTGAACTCATTCCAATATAATTCCCCTGCCTCCAACATCTTTTCTACCCCTTGATTCCTTCATTTAGATGGGGCAAGCTTTAAAACGTGGCTCATGGAGAAAAGTGAAACCATAGGCTCCAATGGTTCTCAGAATAAAAAACACATTTTGAAATAAAATAAAGGTTAAGCTCTCATACCAACAGACCTTGCTAGATCAGCAAAAATGTAGGTGTTACAGGAAATCGCTATATTGTGTAATCCCCATTTCACTCTCCACAAAATTGCACTATAATTCAAAATAAGTGAAGCAACAATTGGATGGATGACCAGTTTTTGTTGTTTACATAGTTTAATGCACAAATGTGCAGTTTCCATGACTTTCAGAATGACGTGATTTACATGAGGCTTTAACAATAAATAAATTTGAAGTGCTGTATATAGTTAGCATATGGTGGAATTTTTAAGCAAAACTTTTTCTTCCATTCCCTGCAAGACATTTAAAATATTCTCCCCATTGGGGTTTTTTTTTTTTTTTTTTGGTCTTTAATTCACACCCTGCTAATTCTCCTATGCGAATATAAAATTTTTGTTTTATAAATAAAATTTAAGGGTGGAAAACAAAACAAATGTTCTTTAACGCATTAATGCCAAAATAAGCAGTAACAACTGCACATAGACTTTCTAGATATTTGTAATTTGGCCATTCTAAAAGTTAGTCATGGATACCACAAATACTTATATTATTATGTAATAATTTATGGCATTTCCATAGACCTGTTATATATCATCCTTCTTTAACCACCTGGCATGCCAAAATACCTAGAAATGATGAACAGAGTTACTTGCACTAAATCCCTAAAACATACCTTCTGAGGAATAGACAAATAAATCCTATTCTATTGTCAATTTTTAAAAAAAGGCCTTCTCCCTATGAATATTAAATACACACGATCTTACAGAGTCTTACTGAACATACTTTGACCAAGGTTAAGTCATGTCTTTATTGCATCCTCCTCCTTCCCTCAATTTCACCAGAGTGCTCTCCTTCCTTTTCGCCTACGTGAATTTTATTTAAGAGAATCTTGATCAAGTTTATGACCACCATTACTAGAGGGAGATAAACACTTTACGTCCCTCTTACCAGAAACAGAAGGTATGGCATGAAGGCCAATTCTCGATCTAAAGGCATCACTGACACCTATCCTGGAATTTCAGGACAGATAATGAGTTTCCAATGCTAAGTCAGGTGTGACCTATCACATGTCCAAGATGGGAGTCAAGCAAGGACTATAGTTTGATGTTCACTGACAAACTCAAGAACATGCTGGCATCTGATTAAAAAAAAGAAAGGATTATTGGATTATCTTGCTGTGATAGTTGTTGACTAAAATCACCATTAAGGAACACCAATATCCAAGTATTTTACTGAATACTCTTAAGTCAGAAATTGCCACTGGAGCCACTTGACAGTTTCTGCTTTACGCTACATTTCTATTCCCACCTGCTACAAATCTTTTACCTGAAATACTTTGTGTGGAAACTCATTAAAATGCTCTTGTGAAAGGAGAGCGCAACACTACTGCCTTCCCTTTGTCTAATGGCACAGGACCTCTCTCATAAATTCATTCTAATTAAATTACGCTTCTCAAGGTGCTCCCTCTCATGCAATCCTTATGTAATTGTACCTAATATTTTCTCCACAATTGATGTTACATTAAACAGGCTTTTACTACCTGCTATCCTCATAATGGCCCTCACTCTCTTTCTTTACTCTCTTTTTTTCTTTAAAAAAAATTTTTTTTACCTCAAAGGAGACAGGAATTTGACATGACAAATTCTATTTTAAGAGTTTGCCTTGAGCTTTCATCAAATTCTTTATAATTTTCTTAATGATACATAATACACACAAAGGCTCATACAAATATATCTCTTTGAACACCAGAGAGAGAGCATTAAGTTTTAAAGCTCAATGAAAGAAAACAGGTCATTTAATAGGTCATTAGCCAGTTTTATCTGAAGGCAGTGATGCTATAGGTGGGACGATGTGTGGATGAAAATGAGAATTATGAACCTTACAAAAATTATCAGCAATCACTGTCTTTTCCATAGATGGAGTAAAGGATATTGATTCCTTCAGCTATCAGGATGTACTTCCCTCCATATGATACTTGGGGTTAAAAAAAAAAAAAAAGCCAAATCTGAGAACGTATGTGAAATCTTAATAGTATATCTTGGCTTATGTTGCAGACTGTCATCAGAACTTTCTATTTTTAAATAAAACATAGAGGGAGTAGTTGTTTTCCCCTTCACACTCTGCTGTGTTTCAGCAACCCTGTGGAATACATGGGAGTTTTACAAGAAATGAATAGTTTGTGGTTGAAAAAATTATAGATGATAGGATTTTATAACTTTGCTAAGTATGTAAATAACTTGAGAGCCATAGGAAAAACTACTTAAATGCGTCCTGCCACCTTCTACTACTGTTACTATCATTGTTAGAAATATCACTATTAGCATTACATAGATTATCAGCATTTCCCGGCTTTTTTTTTTTTTTTTTTTTTGTTTATGTGTTCAGCTTTTCTTCCTATCCGTTTTTGTTTTGACTGGAAGATGAGTATACATTTAATTACATGGTTGTGTCCAGTGTACAGAATATGTGAGTACTCTACAGCACTTGTTAAAACATAAGTAAGTGGAGAGGTCTTGTCTACCCAACATGACTGGTAGCTTTTCAAGGTTTGTGACAATATTTTTTATTTTGGAGATTCCATATACTATTTCACAACAGAAGCGCCATCTACATGTGCTGACTGGCAGATGGAATTAAGAGGGTAACTTGTTTTATTTAGTCAGATGCTTTCAAAAACTTTGTCTTAATATTAGAATTTTTGATAGACTAGATTGATTAATCTTCCTGAAAAATAACTTCTCTTTCTGCGTCAGGTGTTAAATGTGACAATGAGTTGTAGCCAACATTTTTTGAGCACCTCCAATGTTCCAGGAGCAACATTCTAAAGTGTCTGACGTGGATTAACTCCTCCTGTTATCCCTCTTGCACAGATGAAGAAATCGAGGGACAGAGAGGTCAAGTGGCTTGCACAAGATTGTAATGCTACTAAAATGGTAAGGTGAAATGGCCATAGTCGTCAAACTGTGGGAAGAACCAGGATGCCCTTCCACGGACGAATGGATAAGGAAGATGTGGTCCATATACACAGTGGAGTATTATGCCTCCATCAGAAAGGATGAATACCCAACTTTTGTATCAACATGGACAGGACTGGAAGAGATTATGCTGAGTGAAATAAGTCAAGCAGAGAGAGTCAAGTATCATATGGTTTCACTTAACTTGTGGAGCATAAGGAATAACATGGAAGACATGGGGAGATGAAGAGGAGAAGTAAGTTGGGGGAAATCGGAGGGGGAGACAAACCATGAGAGACTGTGGACTCTGAGAAACAAACTGAGGGTTTTGGAGGGGAGGGGTGTGGGAGGTTGGGTGAGCCTGGTGGTGGGTATTAAGGAGGGCACATATTGCATGGAGCACTGGGTGTGGTGCATAAACAATGACTCTTGGAACACTGAAAAAAATAAAATTAAATTTTAAAAAAAATGGGAAGCTGGGATCTGAACCAGCAATCAGGCTCCAGAGTCCATACTAATGACCACGCTCCCTCCTTAGGTAGTCACCATCCTTGTAGGTGGTAGAAAGAAGACCTCTTAATGCTTGTTTCTATAGATGAATGACCTCACCATTAACCACCAGTTAGAAAGTAAATAAATAAATTCTATGACATGTATTTGATCAGCTACATACACTTGAACAGTCACATCTTTGGTAATAGTGTCCTCCTAGAGCTTAATGTTGGAGTTCATCAGAGATTTAAAATATACCACAGGCGCATTTCCCCATGAGACAGCATGATCCCAACCCGGCTATAGGTGAAAATACCCCAGGCACATCATCATTGCAAATGGTGGCTACAATTCGATGTGAAATGAATCACATAATTACAGCTCAAATTCTCCAGCGTATCAGCAGAATTTACCAAGACTACACACAAACGATTACACTTGGAGGTACACCTCACACAGAGGAAAGCTGGATTAGAAGAAGCCAGAGAAAAATTTCCACCTTCTTCCCAGGGAGGAAGCAGTAGAATCTGCAGGCTTCAATTCCTGAAGTCCCGCAGGTCCGGGTTCAAACGTCATTGCTGCAGCATACTAAGTATGTTAACTTGGAAAAGCTTCCTAAGCAAGCCACAGTAATTCGTCACTGCAGTGAGGGTGCTAGTGGTTGGGATACAGGAGGGACGGTGTGATAATTAAATGAGGGGACACAGGCCTGCTGATTTGCATTTCCCTTAGCATGCTGTAAATGATCAATAAATAGTAGCTATTCGTAGATGATGTCTCCAACCAGTAGTATGTTTTTCTGTTCTCAAGAGAGGGACCTACTTCCATAGAATCTTGCTGTTACTGTTTTCCAGTTGAATATAATCTAATCCTTTCTTAAAATTTCCAACGTAAACAAAGAGCCACATGTATATGGCACAGAGGGAGGACAGCACAAAAGAAATACATGCATTCACTACCACCACCTCACACTGTCCGGTCCAAAGGGATAAATATTTAACACAAGAAACAAGCTTCACTTAACAATTTTTATACTATGTTTAAGGGATAGTAATATTCACTTTTTTTTTTTTTCAATTGAGAAAAGAAAGGTATAGACTGAAGCGTAATCTGCACAAAAGCCCCTGGTAAAACAGAGACCACATTTCTGGTCTTTAGAATTCTCGTAGAGGCCATCAGCCACATTTTTCACACCCCTCCTTGTCTCTTAAAATAGGGACTCTCCTCACTTCAAAAATGGGAGGTGAGCGAATGACAGAATGATGGGTTTTTCGTGGGGACAGGCCATTCCCCAACCCATGCCTCGGGATGGCGAACAGAATACCCCCGAGTGATGAAGGAGGGGGGCAGGCTGGGGTGGTGAGGTCTCTGCCTTTTAAGCAAGCCAGCCAGCAAACACAAATGCATACAATTTGAAATTTTAATTAGGGTGCCATGTGCTGGTGACATATGGCGACACACTGACAGCTGGGCGTCCAGGTTCAGGAACAGACCTGGGTTCTGAAGTCACAGTTGGCAGAAGCAAAGTTCTCCGCTTGTGCGCTAGGTGCTAGCATGCCTGGAAAGTGCTCTGCCAACATCACCCCCTGTGCAGCACTGCCTTCCACCGCTTGTAGACGCTGCCTGCCAGGGGCCGCTGCTGCAATTCAGAGAGTGGAGAGCAAATAGAAAGAAAGGAAAAGATTAAAAACCCCACACCCCATTTGCAGTTTCAAGCCAGAAAATATCCCAAACAGCAGAGCCATTGGTTTTGCCTCTGTGTGTGTGTGTGTGTGTGTGTTTGCGCGTGCGCGCGCACACACACGCGCACGGTGACTTCTAAGTTTCAGAGACCCTGGGATCTTCACACTAAATCACCCTTGCAGGAGGGGCTCTGTGTGTTTCTGGGATAGGACACTCAGGGCAGGGCGATTAAGAAGCGTGTTACCTGCTCCAAAGTCCATAGCATTAAGCCCTTATATAAAACCAAATATGATTTAAAAGTCACATTTACATAGATTAGAAGATGAATCATGTTAGCGAAGTATCAAAATGGAATAAAAACATTCTAAGACAACTTGTTAAGCATTAAAGGTCAAGTTGGCTAACTTTTTTCTGCTACCGTAATTTTTTTCCATGATGAATTAAATGCTGGTCAGTTTGACCTTTGAAGCTGAACAAGTCATCTGAAAATGTCTTAAAATGGGTTAATGAATTGCCTTGTGGCTGCTGCTTCTGCTTTTCCTTATCCCACTGTGCCTATGTAGTCCACCTAACATGGGAATAGTCCAAGTTGGTGGTTTCTAAGCAAGTCCAGGACCCACAAGAAAGAGCGTTACAAGAGGGTTTCCCTGCCAATCCATGTAATACTAAGAGAATCATTCTTTAGATCCTTCTTTACCTACCAACTCTTTCTGAGCTATAAATCTCTGACTCTAAAGAACCAGAGTGAGTAAATGTACATGCCAAACTGCACCATCTACAACTCTGTGGGAAGTCTGAGTTTCTAGCCAATAAGCAACGAAATTCTTCTGGGATATTACAAATACGAGGGCCAAATCCTTATCTCTTCCTTGCGTTCCAAATACTGCTATCAAATCAGCCAAATGAACTTAAGGCAGAACTATCATTGAAGTGGAAATTCAAAATTCCTCAATTTGATTAAAAGCCAACAATTTGCTGTTTCCTCCTATTCAATTAAACACAAACACGCACGTACCTGCTTTCAAGTTGTTTAAACAGTGTTGACGTATAGATTTCACTTTATTTTTTTACTACGGCTATTGTTATTATTAGGCAGAGCAACTGATTTACATCACATTTTATTCACATTTTATTTCTACTTCGACTTAATTTTTGGAAAGCAACAAAACAAGCAGAAGATTAACATCAGCCGTTTCAGGCTTCAGACAACACTGCTGCAAGCTGGAAAATACAGATACTAGAATTTACACCCTCTAGTCGTAAGCCCATTAACTAGTTTGGACAGCAAATATGCATTCTGCATACAGTTACCCTTAAAAAAATAGAGCTTGCTGATAAAACAAACAAACAAAAAATACTGTAGCCTCCTGTATATTAGCATGAGCTCTGTGCAATAAAATACTACTGCTCAGTCATAGTGCCTATAAAATTTGTTCTGCACCAAAAAAAAAAAGAAAGAAAGAAAAGAAAAAAAAGAAAAATGCACTCAAGTGTACCGTTAAGAGAAAACCAAAGGCAAATATATATTCTCAATCCTAGATCCCTTCCAAATTTATCTTAAACTAGCTTTAACTAGTTCAAGTGAAGATTCCTTTAACTTGAGGAAGGGTTCCATAGCCATGACCTTGGAGCTTACTGAATAGTGCTGGATACTGCCTTGGGGACACAAATATTCTGTCCTGCTAAAATCTTCTATCAAATAAATACAAATTTCTTGTCCAGATCAACTGAGTACTGATTCTCAGCCCTAGGTTTTCAAGAGCATGCAACAGCTATAATTCTCTCAAAAGATACCACTAAATTTCATTTAAAACCCACCTCAGCACCTACGCACAAAAGAAGAACACACCCGCAAAGCAAACTTAGTTTTAATTTTCTTTATAAAATTAAAAACTTATAGAAGTGTGAACTATTGAGTTTAAAATACACTTTCCAATCAATATTAGTAGAATTAGAACCTACATGCAGACAAACAAAGCAAAATCTATCCAAAAAGATCAAGTTTCTGTTATAGAAAAATTCATTTACTCTATAAGAAAAATCAGGTTCATTAAAAACTGTCAAATACAGTATGTTATGCAGCTTTATTTATACATTAATTTTTTTCTAACACTACAACTAGATTAATAAAAACTGAAACTGAATTTCTAGTCTCTGAACTTTTATAAAGTAACATTTAAAACAGACACTTCCTGTGGTTCTAAATAATATCTAGTGTTAATTACATGTAAGTTTTCACCAAATCTCACAGAATGGCAAATTACAGAACATTTACAAAAAGTATCACCTTTCAACAGGCAAAAAGTATCAGGATAAAAATTCATAAATCTGATGCAAAAGCAAAATGTTTACGCTTGAAACAATTTAAATACAGATAATATGGATAAGGCCATAAACTGTGTTTTTTAGTTTCTTAAACTTTTAGTGAGAAAATACAACTCAAAATAAGAAAAAGATAAACCTACAGAGGCAAGTATGCAAGAAGATCACAAGAACAATATTGTTTATAGGAGTAAACTATGGATTAGCCCTTAAAATATAAAGGAGTCAAGAAAATTGAAGTTCAGGTGAAAGCTCTTTGGGTTGCATTTCACATACAAATTGCATGTATTTGTCATTTTCTTACGTGGTTACGATGATATTAACTAACAAGGGAAGGTATTTGTGATTGCACAAGACCCTGTGATCAGAGCAGTTTTAACAAAGGAACCTCAGTAGAACAAAATTAACAACCGATAAAATAGAACAGAAAAGGAAAACCTGTGAAAGCATGCCTAGAAGCCCAGTAATGTCCAGAGAGCAGGCTAAGTAAGAATTAATGGCAAATATTTTAGTCTAGATTCCTAGCTAGCATTATCTTAAACATGGCAGCTACAGTCAGAGGAGCATATGTGACGAGCAGTGGTGATAGAAGGAAACAGAGGTGTACAGAATTCATTTCTCAGAGGGCTACAGAAAAAGAGCCAAGATTTTTAAAAGAGGAAATTGACAGGAACTTGTTATGGATTCCATGCTGTACTTGCTGAGGTACCTTTAAAACTGAAAGGAGCTCTATATGGTCAGAGTATCTGGATTTAATCCAGATACACTCACTCAACAGTTTTAAGAACCCTAGAAATTAAGAGCTATGAGTAGCTCATCGATAAGAGGCCAGGAATAGGGCATTTTTAATTAAAAAGAGGAGTGATAAGCATGGTGTAGAAGAAAGGGCACTGAACTCAGATCCGCTTCACCAGCTCTGCCACTAACTACACAGAACTTGAACACAGTTCTGTGTCACTTACCGAAAAATGGTGGAGCTGAAGCCTTCCAGCTCCAAAACTCTGTATCTCTATGACCTAATCTCTACCTTGACTACCTCACTGGGTTTCTGTAAGAATAAAGCAAGTTTGTGTAGAAATTACTAAATGTTATTTTTTAAAATATAGGAAAGATTATTATGACCTGAAGTTGACATGAGTAAGGGAGGGAGGAGTGCTTCAGCTGCCAAAAGGTGGACACAATTCGGAGATGACGTGATGTTTGGGCTACTGATGTCTTCAAAAAAAGAAGGGACTCTCTGTCATTCAGAAAAGTCCTGACAGCAATCTGAAATGTGGTGTCTTTAGGACACATGTTTTAAAATCCTAGAACATGACAAAAGGTACCATGGTGCACCAGTAACTTTGGGCCAAGTGTGCTAAGCACTTTACATGACTGATTTCACCAGTCCTCATGCCATTCTCATGGGGTATGTGTTATTTCACCATTTTAGTAGATAAGGGGAAATTACACTTAAAATGTTTAAGGCAAAGTCATCTAACTAATATGGATTTGAACCCAGGTCTCTGACTGACACTAAATTATCTTGTTAATCAAATTATAAAATGAATTATCAAATCAAATCAATCTTGCTAATCTAACTACCACATTATACTAATGCCATTCCTCTCTGCACAAGCACTTCCCTATTTTAATTAAATTCATCAGGCCAATCAGTTAATTGGGTCAAAAGTTAAGCTGACTTCAGATGTATATAGACAATGTCCTGAATAAAAATGTAAGCATAAGGGGACATACTCTTAAGGATCTGTACTAGAATCATAAGTCTTATAATAGCAGGATGCTTGCCTTTTGGTATTTCCATTAAAGGCAATAAAGACATTAAGGGGGGGGATTTTTAAAAAGAAAGGCTGGCAGATGATGAAATAAATAACATCAGCCATCAGAACTTATTTCTGGGATACAGCAGATTTATAGCTTGTCCAGTAAATGTGTCACATTTGTGTATCATCTTTGGTAGAAGCAAAACACAATGGTTTTGGATGATGATCCTTCATCATCTCTTTTCCACCACATGAAGAGAGAAAACATTTACAGAATAACACTGGAAAGCCCCGACTGCACATTTTTTTTTCCAATAGAGAAGAATTAATTTTGACTATATATTAGAAGCCACTGATATGCCACATCTAATTCAGAAACTGCTCTTTCTCTGGATGGGGGTGGGGGAGAGGGGATCATGGAAGACAGAAGAACACCAGACAGAGTAAGTTCAGTTATCACTCGATGTAACTCTAAGAGACTTAGCAAAAGTTGGAAATGAAAAAGACTGCAGATAGCACTCCGTGATCAAAAGAGAAATACTGGAAGTCACAGAAAGCTTCTTTTCTTAAGCTTGTCTGCCCAATTTTATACTGAACTATTCTGAAGTGCAGAGATTAAAATTTTCATAAACACATGAACATTTTATAAATTGGTCCAAACCAAACACATGGTCACCTGCCAACTTTGGTAGGTTTTACAAGCACATTCAATGATAATAGCCATGTTTTTTCCCCATATCAGAGGATTCTGACAGTGCCTGCCAGTTTGAACTCTACTCTAGGCTAATCTGGAAAATACTTAAAAGAAAATTTTAAGAATCCGAATATAAAAGTTTTCAGGAGTGAGAAACACAAATGTTCATATTTTAAAATCCAGGTTAGGGCCAGGTATGTGGTCAAAAGCCAGGACCCATGATGAAAATGGTCAATGCCTCCCTGGAATACCAAATGAGACACATCACCATGGATGATTTATGGAATTTCCTCTTTAGATCAGAAATACTTCCAAAACCACCTCCCACTTGGTGCTTTAGCACTTCCAGTAAATGAAGTCAAAAGTGAAAATATACACAAATCCCTCCTTATTTTGACATTTCAAACCTCAATAAAGGCTCGGTTCCACATGCTGGCTTAAAATTAGACAAAGTTTAGTAGAATAAAGAAAGAGAAGGAAGTTTTTTGTTGGGTTATTTTTAATATGCTTCAAAGCTTGTTCAGCCCTTTTTTTTGGTAAATTTTAAGACACACTTTAGAAAGAGGAAACAGGTCCCTGCAGGGACAAACTCAATTCCAAACTCACATGCTCAAAAGGGTGTTACTGCTACTTAGCAGCTAGAAGAAAATTAATGGCTTCCTGATGATTTACCAATATTTGTGAACCAAGACAGATCTTGGGTTCGACCACCATTTTTTGTGATGGGGGGGGAGGGAGATGGGGAGGGAGGGATGGACGGAGGAGGGATGGCAGAAGAGGGAAAACAAGGGAGAAAAACTGAGTGACTGATTTGAAAGTCATTAGGTCAAGTAGGGATCAGAATCCAGAAAGATGCAGCTCATGAGATTTTCCCAAACAGCTACTTGCCTACACACCAGAAGCTGATGGAATCAAAAACCTTCAGCACTATGTCCTGCCTAATTGAATTGGTACATGTGATGGGAGGAAGCTGTTTCTCAGAACCGAAATAAATGGTGCCAGGAAAAGGAGGAGGCCAACAAGGCGGGCTGGACACAAACAGGATTGGTGGAACAGACACCCACATTCTCCAGAAAGCAAATCTTGTTGAGCCCTTATCCATCCAGGTCTGCGTAGCAACCTGCGGCCTTAAATACTACTATTCATTTGGTCATTGCTTTTTCTTGGTTCCTTTCCTTTTGCCCGTATTTTTGATAGCCAAATCCTTAAATGAAAGCAGAGGCTATGAGAATGTTGTCAAATTTCAATAATGCTCAAGGCGAGGGGGGAGGGGCGGGAATTGGCGGGGGATCCGCTGATCTCCTAATGGTTCCGTCTAACATTCATTCTGGAGTTACCCAGTAACAGATTAATGTAGCTAAGCACTGTAACATTGAGAACTAAGAAAACATGCCTGAAATTTACAAGTAGGCCCCACTTGCTAGTTTGGGGGAAAAAAAAAAAACAAAAACCACTTCCCGCATTTTCACTGCCATGTTTCTTTATTTATTTATCTTTAATTTATTGTGGTGTCAAAACCCATGTCTGGTCTTGGAAGAATTTTGGCACAAAGTTGGCTTTTTATAGTACCAGACCACTAAAACTACAAAACCTCAATTAAAAAAGTGCCAGAAGAGTTTGGTGCTCAGTACCAAAAATGATATAAAGCCTGCAGATGGGGAAGGAAAGAAAAGGAGCTACTCTTGCAAGAAATCCAAGTCTAAGTCATATAACTAAAATCCTTGGTGCTGGAGCAACCAAATATAGTCTTCTGTTTTAATATACTATCCAATTCATATTCCTAGGTCCTGGTTTTGCACATATTCTAATCCCAAACTTTGTAACTCTCTAAAGGTCAGAAAGTGTTTTGTTTATTTGCTTGTTTTGGTGAATGACCCAGGTCTGACCAAATCTGTTACATCACAGGATATTTAAACGATAAAATCTGCAACAAATCCTGAGACAAATTAACTACCACTCTGCCCCGCTTGTGTCTGATTAAATGCAATTCGTTCTTGGGCTACAACCATACAAATGGGATAAGGTATGTATGTAGGTTATACAAGCATAAGACCGAAAGTCATGAACTTGGACCTTTAAATTGCAGTTCTGACAGCAATCCTGCCCAGGAGAATGATCTAGCCTCCAGGAGTGAATCCACATTCTACTCCATGCCCAGTCCAATACTGGTAGCACAGAAATAATAAATATCTGGCAGATGAAAGAATTCACCAACCACATGGTGCTGGAGTGAGAATTAATTAGTCCAAAATGCCACGAAGATGGAATGATTCTGAGTGGAGACAGTGTCATAGGGTGATTTAGGGCCTCTGGAGTCCCCTAACTGGTGCCAAGGTCCTGGTCCCTGAAACGGGAGGAATGACAGTACCTCATTCAGTACAGTGAGGATTAAATAAGATAATGGACACAGAGATTTAAAACACTGCCTGCTTGCCACACAGCAGCATTCAATAAATGCTATTAATGTTATTAAAATTCAGTAGCGTTATAATCAGAAATAGCAATATGTGGCATTTTCTGTTATCCCAAGACTAAATATGAACAAGGCTTCCCTCAATCCCAGATGTGATCCAAACCCAATCACTCCATCAGCAAATGGTTAATGCCCGCCTGTGAGTAAACATCCTAGCACTCCTGTTAGCTCTCCTTAAAGGTACGAAGACAAGGAAGTCTTCTTTAATATAAGCAAACCATTCTAAGAAAACATTGGTAGTGAGCTTCCTGATTTAGATATATGATACTTCTTGGAAAACTGGGGAAGTGACCTATGGCACATCTTTGAACTACATTTTAGAACCTTCTCTCTCTATTTGTCCTCTAGCTCCGAAGTCCTGTGTTACCCTATGCAGAGAGCAGAAAGAAAGGCACAAGCCCAAGAGCTTCTGCCGGGAGATCAGGCCCCACGCCTCTTAATGTTCAGGACTCCTGACCTTGCCTGCCTTGGTTTCCAAATCTGCTTTCTCTCCATTTGTGCACCATTGCCCGGCTTTCTCCTGACCACAGAAGACTACTCACCTTTTCTACCACCTAATCCTGACTACACTACCTGACTCTAGGACTTTAAAGTGATCACAGATGATCTGTTTTGCTCCTTATTAGCTTGACTGCCTGACCAGCCACGATGCCCCCAAATTTTGGAAAAGCACCAAGTTGGCTTTTTTTTAACCTATATTATGTGTCATCTTTACAATGAGCCCATTATGAGCCTGTTATGTAAGTATTACTATCCTTATTTTATAGACAAGGAAACATTTATTGTACTTAACTTAAACGGCCTACCCCTGGACAGAATCAGACCTACAGGGCTTTGAATACAAGCTCAGGCACCAATTACTATGACTTCAATGGATTTATATAACTTGGAAAAAACACCAACTAGGTATGGCCTGGTAGCAACAATTAATAGTAAAATGATGACTAAAACTGGCCCACACTGTTAAAGAAGGAAATTTTTAGGTACGGTGAATGACTGGCCACTTAGAAGAGATTTCTATCCATCGTAAATGCTCCCAGATTACAAATGCACCCAAATAGCAGGAACAATAACAACAGCACAGAATTACATAGTTCATCTAATATCAAACAGCTGCTCAGTAAACGGCCTAGGATTTGAACCCACGTTATTAAATTACCCTGTTTCAGACCCAAAAGTAAACGCACTATCCATACGGAGAAAACAAATTTTTACAGCTAAAAGCAAAAAAAGAAATCTCCAGTATTTTGTTCTTAGTTCCCAGTTTATATCTTGCTATGCGGTACACCACACAATGGTCACTTTTGTTCGGCTCAGCTGGGCTATTTATGTGTTGTAACTCTCAGTGCTTTGGGGGACTGTGTTCTTCCTTCTCTGAAATCTAAAGATGGGTGTGTAAGAAAACTTCCAGGATAAGCTAACTCTGTTTTCCGTTGAACAACTAACCATGCCAGGCCCACCACTTCTGGGAACACAGACCCCACCTCCACCAGGAAAGCAAAGGAAGAGGGAGGTCTGCTCAGCCTCCTCCGGCAAAACTGCCTTGTCCCCATCACAGAGAGAGAGAGAGGGGGCACACCCCCTTCTCCCAGAAACCCACTTCAACAAAAAGAAACCAGAAATTGGGCTATGATTAGCCTTGCCCTGGTTTTTAGCAGGCACAGGACATGGGCAGTTCGAAAAGTCTTGAAGTGGGAGAAACATTCGATGCCTTTTGAAAAAAGTGCACCAGAGAAAGAAGAAACAGAGGCAAGCGGTGGGCAATCAGTACTTCCCTGCTGCTGTAGATGCGCAAAGTCATGGAGGATAGGCCAGTCTGTGGTACCAAGTCTGGGAGGGGAAGGAACAGATCTTTCCGAGACTGTTCTCTGACACTGCTGAGGGAGTGGGTGGCAATATTGAGTCTAAACCAAGCGCGTCTCCATACCACCACCGCAGCTCCTTACACTTCCCCAGGAAAACAAACTGCCTCACAGATGCATCGATTTCGGAGTTGAAATATAAAACGGGAAGAGTAATTTTTAAATACTAAGGCAGCTATGGCAGTTGGAGAGGCAGCTGAGGGACGATGCTAGCAACCTGGGTAGCGTGCCATTTCAGCTGCAGGGAGCTTGCTCTCTTTGGAGGCGGATATCCCAGTACAGAGGCTAACACGGGGAGAGAGGCTGGTCGCAGGGGATCACGGATCTCCTTTCGATATGGCTAAATAATAATAACAATAATACTTACGGGGAACATTTGTTCAATGTCTACCATATGCCAAGCAATATGCTAAGCAATTCACCTGAATTATATCATGTAAGCTCATGATCACCCTACAAGGTAGGTGGACCTTTTACCAATAGGGCAAAAAGGCTGACGGGGTGAAACCGGCTCTTTAAGGAATCCTTTTGGGGCTTCCACACGCCATGAAGCAAAACTGGAGAGCACTCCTGGAATGCCAAAGTGCCCAAGTAGGCGTGGCGTCAGCGTTTCGACAACAAAAATGTATGTGATTCCAGGACAGACATTTAATAGCTGTGTGACCTTGGCCATGCCACTTGCCCTCTCTTTGGCTCTGTTTCCTTCTCTGTAAAATGGGGCTGATGATAATAGCGCTGCTTCACCGGGCTGCTGAGAGGATTCCATGAGATGATAGATGTAAAACACTCAATACTCAGCAGTATTAGTAAAAGAATGCATGGGCATAGGCTGTTATTATTTTCTTACTGTCACTCCGGAACATATTTTACCTAAAGGGCTACTTAATCTGGCTGACATGCTCCTTCCCAAAAGCACCTTCGCTGTCTACTGAAAGGACACTGCTCCCTCTTCCGTGTTGAATGCTCTGTTCACATATTGTTAGAGCTGCTGGCACACTGTAAGTGTTTCACCTACAGTAGGTAATTTACACCTCTGTCTCCTCACCGCAGAGGACTGTTTCTTACTACAGTTGCACTGTGCCTGCCAGGACTGAGCCCACCACACTGTTACTAATTAACAGCAGCAGCAACAACGGGAGCAAAAGTTAACATTTTCGTGACAAGAGTTCTACATGTGAGATCACGTTTCATCTTTACAATAATCCTATAATGTAGGCATAGTTTGGAATCCTACTTTAGAGCTGAGGAAACTGTGGTGTAGAGTCTGAATCACCCGCTTTGGGTCATGCAGCCAGTCAGTAGCGGGGCCAACACTCAAGCCCAGGCCCTCTGAAGATCCACAAGCTTTGTCCTCTCTAAACCCACCTGATCTACTGACTCTCAGTGGGGAAATGAAAGCATTAGTCTCACGAGGCATTTTATTATGGAAGTTTTCTGAGTATAGGTAATAAAATACAGGATTATTCAGTGAAATTAAGGTAAATGAAGTATATATTTTGGAGTGCCCTAACTTGCCCCAACATTTCATTCCCACTGTGCTTAGATACAGTCCAAAAAGCAGAAAACAGAGTGGTATATAGGATTCCTGTCATTGCGGGACTGAAAGCAGGTATAAAATGAGTAATCACATAAATCAACAAGACCATTTCAGATTGCTAAAAGTGCCATGAAAAAACATAAATATGAAGGCTAATTTTAGATAGAATGCTCCTCCACAGATACATCATGGGAACAGAGAGCTGAAGGGTGAAAATAAGGCCAGCCACAGAAAGAGCAGGGGAAAGTGCATTCTAAGCACTCAACAAGTAGTAAAGAGGTTGGCAGGTTCCAAAAATCAAAAGGAGACCAGTAAGGCATCCAAGGAGTGAGTGGTATACAGTGAGGTTGGAGAGGGAGACCATGTGGTGTCTGTAGGCCATGGCAACAAGCTGGATTTTATTCTAAATCCATGGGAAACCATGAAAGGTTTTTAGGCAGAGGAATGATTAAAAACTAATTTAATTCTTTAAAGACCAGTCTGGCTACTGTGTGAAGGAGTAAGAACAGAATAAGAGGGGGATACTCAGGATTACCGAAGTAGTCTCAGCAAGGATGTGGTGGTAAGGACTAGAGGGGTCCTCTTTTTTTCCCTTTGGATTGACAAACTTTCATACAAAAATGGGACACGTGTTCTATACGTATTCTAGTTTTCTATCTACATTCAACTTCTAGTGTCTTCAGAGTTCAAAGAGATCTTAAATTTCTTCTCTATTGTCTTCATTGTATGTTTGTGGAAACAGAGGTACAGAGAGGTTACCCCACCGGATAAGGCCATGTAAGTAATTTTCAGCAGATGTCGCTCAAAGTCAGATGTGTCAGGGGGCAAAAGCATAATAAAACCTGTAAGTTTACAAACTTTTCTGTTGTCCCCAAAAAGCCCGCCAAGATCCTATATTTGAAATCTGCAGCTACCCTTACCTGTCAAAGCCTTTTTACAGTGTTTAAATCTCACATTAATTCTCATTTGGATATTAAGTAGTCCAGCATTCAGCTCAGACACATAGATGGTACCTACAGGGTTAAAAGAATGTAAGTAGAGTCACGTCAGAGAATTGTGGGTTATGTCTGGGAGAAGTTCATAAAAGTAATTTTAAACTCCTCTGTTTTCTTTCAGTTCCTTCCTTCGTGTTTATGTGTAAATTATACCTTACTCTCTAGGTTGCATTTTGCCATTTTCCTCTCATTTCCCCCAAGAAAGCTCCCCAATGTGACAATGCTTTTTAGAAAAAAAAAAAAAGGGGGGGGGCCAGTATGAAGTTCCTCTGAGTTCCTGCTCTCTTCGAGCACGGCTCCTATCACACAATAATGTGTTATTTTGTTGAATTTTGGCATCCATCTAGCTTGTTTGGTCAGAAGCCAAAAAATTAGAGTGTGTCGGTCCACCAGTTTCTCAGCAGAGAAGCTCTCTTCTCACCCAGCGAGTGTGCTGTACCCTTGGCCTCTGGCCAAGAAGGGAAATCCATTTTACATAAAGAATGCACAAAGCTCAAGTGCTCAGAGACTTTTTACCTACTAAAATAACTTTATGGACAAATGCCAGTCTGCTAGACACATTCTGCAGGAACATTTGGCATGCAAAGCAAGGTAAAGTGCTCTGTGGAGGTAGCAAGTTTTTTAGAAACAAGGAAATGGCTGTGCGTGCCCTCGTGGCACGTCACGTGGCTTGGCACGGCCGGCGTGATTGGCTGTGGCCGAGTAAATACAGCCGCCATGTAAGGAGCGGAACGTCGCCCTTCGCTGGCTTCTTAAAATGGCGGCCTGAGTCCGCACCAGGAGAAGCAAGCTGAGTCCCACTCTCAATTTCCCCCCTGAAGTTTTTTGTTTTTGTTTTTGTTTTTAAATAAACCTTAAGGATTTGAGTAGAAACAGATTTCTCACAACTTGCTTCTCCGGCTCAATTTCACAGTTCGGCATACACTCAGGCTCTGTCAAAAGCTTGACAACGTTCCAGGGAAAATATTAACTGTAAACTTTCCAAGAGGAATTAAAGGAGCAGGCAGAAATGTCAGGAAGCCCTCCCTTTTGAAAGTATATCCCAAGTTTGCCGCATGTATACATTTTGCAAAGGAGCACATGCAGCCCGAGCTCAAATGACCTTCCAGGATGGTCCCACTTCACCATATCACACAGTGGAAAGGGGAAGGAAAAAAAAAAAAAAAAAGGATACATCCTCTTTGGCGAAAAGGCACGGAGGTCTCTCCCTCTCCCTCTCAGGCCTGACCAGTTGAACACTGCACACTCCGATGTATAAATATTTGCCTCTGGCTAAAGTTCAAGAAGCCCAGTGTGGCTGCCAGACACAACAGAAAACCAACATCCAAGGGAAAGTGTTTACTGCAGTGGTGGCCAAAGGAGCAACTGCCAGCAAAAGATCGCATCTGATTGGCTGGGCCTGCGTGTGGTGTTATCATAAAGCACCTGGCCACTGGCCACTGGCCACTGGGGTGTTCCCACCCTTTCAGTAATGGTTGGGTTCTTTAATGCACAGCCTTGCCACAGTTAATACAAGACCAAGAGGAATGCCGATGGTTTTACATGTGTTTCTCCACAGCGAGGGGCCTGAATGAGCCAAACCACCGCTATACCTGCTACCGCTACTGCAAAACAAGGATTTGCTCCTTGAAATTACCTAGGTAGGGCCCGTGGCCTTTTCACACACTCCTGCCTCACAAAGCCACTGGCATTTCTCAGAACCGACACCGCCAGCACACCTCCAGTTCTCCTCCCTATATATTCTGTAATTAAATTCCCCATATCATCATCATTTGATGAATTTAAGCAGCCTTGAAATTTCTGCAAGAAAATAAATTAGGAGACCTCAGATAGATAGGTACCATAGGCTATTTTAAATAAAGCCATGCATCCTTCAAATTCTCTCTCAAGAAACCAAAACGTACACCATGCTCTTTTACTGGTTCTATAGTTCTGAAATAGGGAGAAATAAGAGAAGCTGTCCATCAAAAGATTAAGATCTTTAATAGGGATAAAGGAGCTGAATGAGAAAAGGATCTTGAAGAAAATCTTTTCAGGGAGTTATGAATTCATAGTTTATGCTAAGCATGGAGCCAGCAGGGCAAAGTCTTTCATGGTTTTCAGTAATCAGGGCAGTTTGAATGCAATCAAGATAAGTCACAAAATTTTTAAATCATTGTCATCCACATAACATTTCTATCTTCATAAACAATAATGAATGAATCAAATTTTTCCTTAATGTTGCAAATGAAATGCTTCTGTTCAGTTGAACTGAAAAGTTATACAGAACACAGGACAGAAAAACCAAGGAATATGAAGGTAAGAGCTCCTTTTAAGTAAAATTTTTGATGTAAGGGAACAATAATTTAGGTAAAGCAAGCCAAGCTGTTATGATTTCATCTGTTTCAAATAAAATACACATTTGCTTAATTGAAATATTTGCTGTTTGTTGAAAATAAAGATGATGTTACAACCATACACAATTCAGAGTTCTAACTTTGAAAATTCCAGGTCCTGAAAATTGATTGATCTTGCTTAAATTTCTGCATCTGAATTTGTCGCAAAACTAAAATAACATGCCCAATAATTCCATTTTTAATTGTCTGTAAAACTTTTTAACAACTACATCGGTCTTGTGTAATCTAATTCTTAACCAAATGTGTCACTAAGGTTGATCTGTGTTTGACCTCAGAAGCCCAGGACTTATAGTATCAAGTTTGGCTTCCAAGAGATCCCAACGAATCATGGGCAAGAGAATCACAGAGGAATGTTCTGTTCCCAGCTGTGAACAAGACAGAATTAACTCTGAGACGCTTCCTCCTGCTGCCCTCATGGACAGAAAGGTCAAGATGGTTAGCTCTTACAGTCTCGGTACCAACCGTCAAAACAACATGCATGTTAAAAATAGATTGTCTGTAGGCAACTAACATATAAAAGCAGAAAAAAATTTAAATAAAAATAGTTTTAATATATTTAAATTTCAGCTTCAAGTATTTTAAAGACTGTAACATGAAGCCAAGGAGAAAAAGGACCGAACAATAATTTTCCCAAGCGTATTAACTTCACAAAACTTTGAACCTTAAAATTTTAAAAACAACCATTCTGACCCATGGATGACATTTTTCTTAGGAAATTCCTTGGATTCACAAGCAATTCATTGGGAATTAAAGCACAAGAGGGAAATTTACCACTTTTATTTGTTTATATTTTGATAACTGCATTTTTCTCAGCTCAATTTCTATGGAAATAAAAATTCTGTTTACTGTCAGAGGAATTTCTTTATCTATCAGTGGGGAATAGAGTTGAAATACTATGAGGTTTGTTTTTTTTTTAATGCAATGAAATAATCAAGACATTCCAAGAGGCTATGATACATCAGTTCTATCATAACCATGTAGAAAACCAGGGGCAACTGCTGTTTTATATAGAAGTAGATACTTAAGACTTCTCACCAAACAGCATGTTTAATAAAGTCTGCAGCATTTGTACGATAAAATGTTAAAACATTAATAAAACGAAACGTGATAAAAGTAATTCTATCTTACAGACTTGAGCATTGAACAAAAATGTACCTTTTAAATAAAAATGTTGCAAATGTAAATATTCCTTTTAAAGCTGCTGAATGCATCACTTTACTAGGAAAGGCTTAGTTATGTTATTTGCAATTCCCTCATTGCACAACAATGTACATTACTGTCTGTAAGCTCTAATTTGGCATGGCGCATCATTAATGACCTGAATGGTGGCTGTTTCACACATACATATTTAATTACAACAGCTGAACAAATTACATATTTATGCTTTATAAAGGGGATTGCCAGTCTAATTCATTTGCTATGCATGCAGGTACAGGACTCCATCTGCAACAGCATCTGCACAACAAGAGCTAACAATTATCCATTGTACAGCGAGTAAGCATATCTGGGGAAACCTGTAAGGGAGGCAGTCATATTAACCATTTCACTGCCTTGGGCCCTGTATTTATTCTAGGGGTCAAGATCTTTTAAAACAAAAACTGTAGCCCTTACATGCCTGCCTGGTCATTTCTCAGAACTGACCAGCCCTCTCACGCATTCTGATTTCCAGTGGGTTTAAGATGAGAGAGAGAAATTAAGAATCTAAATCTATACTACAGTGAAGTTGGAGTTCAAGTGAGCAGACGTTTCCTTAAGAGACCTGCACCTCCAGAATTCAAGCACTGGTCCCTAATAGCCCCAAAACGGCCTCTGCCGTGACATCAATGGGGCTTATCTTCAGCCAGGACAGAAGTTCCATTTTTGTTCCCACATCCTCCATCCCACCACAGACCTGGGTGTTTAGAGACGATGGGCCTGAAGAACTTTCTTAAAAGAAAGCACACTCAGAGCCCCTTCGGAGAGCCCTAAGACCTCTGCTGAGCCATTCTTATCATCAATATACTTTCCAGCTAAGCCACAACTAAAAGCTACTATTCCCTCTTTTGGTAATAAAGTCCTATTCACCAGTGCTGCAACCTCATTTTAAATGGCTTCAGGACTTTTGTATGTTTAATTTAATATATCCAATGAGTAATATAAATATTCTGGACCATCACTTCTACTTCAAAACCCAAAGAGGAAGAATTAAGAGTCAGCCAATCAATAGTGAGGTTTCCCATTATCATTTAAGGCTCTTGCTAGGCAGTCAAGAGGCTCCATGATGATGGCCCCTAAAAGCTCCTCACGGCATCTTTGCCTCTTTAGGCTGCAAAATCAAAGCATGAGTCAGAGGTGTGGGTTTTTAATGTTCCCTCTTGAGTGATGGGAGTTCAAGCCAGGGTCTGGGTGCGCGGGGTGAAGGAACGGCAGTCCCGGGCATGGCGCTGGCTGTGAGGGTGTACATGCAGGGCCTGCTGCCCTTCTCCTCGGAGTGTGACTCCTGAGGAGCCAGAGGGTACTGAAGGGTGGGTGCCAAAATGTGCTCCCAGCTATGCAGCTCTGGGCTACGTGAGGGCCAGATTCACATGGGGAGAGAGTCCTGATTCACTTGACATCAGCCACCTATGCAGGAGTTGGCCTTTGGTCAGAAACCAAACCGAGAATGGGAGGTGAGAGCTTCACTGACATCTTCTAAAGGCCAGTAGAACTTTAGAAGAACCAGTGCTTTATCCCTGGGGTTGCAAATCCAAATCAACCATCACGGGAAGAAGAAGAAAAAAATACACACACACACACACACACACACACACACACATATATATATATCTGCACTCCATAGGGAGCTATTGGAAACACAATCTCACTAGGATGCAGAATTGGGGCTACCAATTCTCAGCTGGCCAGAAACCAGACAGAGTATGAACTCCCCCATGACTTCTGAAGTGTCAGAATATCAGAGGACAGGCTTCCTGAGGTGTTGAGATGGTACTCTTCCAAGAGTTTCATGTAAAGCAAACAGTGGCCCTCAAAATTCTACAAGCACCCAATACTCCACTGGAGGCCTCAATCAGGAGCTCCAGTGGGAATAATGCGCAAAAGTTAAATAGTTTACGAAGGCTTTTATGAACGCTATAAGGCAGCTAAGTCCACTTTATAGATGAGAAGACTGTGGTTCAGAGAAATTAAGTGACTCCCCCATCACAGAGCTAGTAAGTGGCAGAACTGGGACCGAAGTCCAATACTGTCCTACTATTCCAATTCCTCTCTTCCTCCCGTAAGTCTGATCTTAGCTTCACTGCCCTCCTTGCTGCCTTGCTTTGTTTATATAACGTTGTCAACCCCCTCGTGGGGGTCACCAGTCTAGATGCATCTGGATCAGCCCTAGTGTTGGCTTCAAAAACAAATGTAGCAGAAACTACTGGCACCCTTGCCACATGCTGCCCTCCACCCTAGAGGTCACTTGCAGCTGGGCTGGACACGCTTTCCAGTCTCAAACACAAACACCTCAATCTCTCTGCCTTGGGGCTTTCTCTGTCCACAGGGCAGAGCGGGACAGGCTAGAAGCATGGGAAAATTAATGTACCTAAGAGCAACCCTGAACCAGTAAAGGCCACGATCTGGCCTTAGGTGAAGCAAGTGTGAGGTATGTTCTATAGTCTCTAAGGGGGAGTAGGGGTGGGCAGAAGGATTGAGCCCCAGTTGCTCACGGCAATAATCTGCTCATTACAATGTCTTTTATTGGACTTACCTCCTTCCCATACTCCTTGGGATCACTTCCCAAATAAACTATTTGCACTCAAACCTTTGTCTCAGGGTCTGCTAGCATAGAAAACACAAACTGTAAAAACAAACAGTTTGCACTATTAGCAACGTGAGCTTGGCTTTGGGGTCCATGGCTAACTGTAACCTAATACTAATATTCTGCCTTGATTAATTTGTTGCCAAAATGTTATGTACAGTTTGCAGCATCCTTCAGACCGTGGGCGATTCTGATAAAGCCCCAGCCTTGCCAAAGAGATGGTCACACCGGCAAATGTTGCAGGCACTTGGTTCTGACTCCTGACTCTGCCCTTGTGTTTGTGTGTTCTTCACCAAGTTATTGACGCTCGGTGATGATCAGCTCCTCATGTGAGCAATGAGGATAATGATTCCTACATCACCACAGCATTGTAAGAAAAAATAGGGCAGTTGTAACAACACTTAGCATACAACCTAGGTTCATAAAAGTTCATGGTTATCATTGTTACAGAACTACTAGAAGCCATGTGATGTGGAGAAATGTTAAAGAGGAAAACATTCTCTAATGGTAAGATACAAGGTAACAAACTTTTCCCCCTACTGTTTTGTCTATCCTCTAAGCCACCTTTAATTAGCCAGGAGTAATTCAAATGCTTTAGCAAACTAACTCCTTTGCTGGTGTGGGTGGTATCACCCTAAAAGTTATGGGTGATACTCGGCACCACTCTCCGTAAGTCAATGCTAGAGGCACCTCGGCTGACCTTGGCAACTTTCAAAGCACAAAGCCATACTCTAGTGCACTTCAGCCTTGATCTCTGGCAATCTAGGGGAAGCGGGCAGAGGGAATAACCAGGGACCCACGTAAGATAAATGAGCTCTTGTAAGGTGCCACATACCAATTCATGCGCTCGAAGGAAGAGATGAATGGTGCCTTGAAAGAGCTGATTTACTGTCTAAGGAGAAAGTCTCCTATAGATCTTCATTAAGAATGCTAACTTCCCAAGGTTGATTTGCAAGAGTGGCTACTGTGTGGGACAAAAGACAAAAGACAAAAAAAAAATAATAATAAAGTTTGCAAACGTCAAGGTCTTACAGAACCAATAACAGAGGTGGTTTATTAAAGCTCCTCTTTGTTTAGGATACCTTAAATTTGAGGAGGAGGATTATGGAAGGGGGAGTCTGACTAGCTCAAAATCAAGGTGGACTTGTATATAAAGCATGGTCTTCCAAAAGATATCCACAGAGGATAGAAAACATTTTTACCATAAGCACTATACCAAAATATAATATAACCTCCTTTAATGATTCAGAACGTACCTGAGTTTTACAAGAGAGGATTAATTTCTCAACACTTCAAAATTTCCTTGTGTTTAGGATAGTGATAACAACAATGAATTGTTAACAAATGAAATAATGTACATGACATCACTAGGTAAATGATGTTATATAAATATTTTTAAATTCAGGGTTATTATTATGACTATCATCATGAGTTCACTAAATACTATTTAACATATATAGAGAAGGTAGGGGAAACTGGAATCACTTAGCCCTATGACATACATTTGAATTTTTTTTGAACTAACTCCTGATCAGCTTCTTGTGAATTTTTTCATAAATACAGAGAGCTAATGAGGAAGGAGGGAAATACAGATAATTCTACTTTTCTCATTCTTATATTCCCAATAATTGTCAGAGTTTCCTGTAAGGATTCAGAAGGCTTGTTTTGTCACAGAAACATAATAATACAAATATCTCTTGAATAAATGGATTTTTAAGATTAATTTATTAGAGTATGATCCCTCTTTTATTTAAAAATGCATAGAAGGAAAGAAAGGGGGAAAAGTAGGGGCAGAATTAATTTTAATATTCACCTATGGTTTTCTATACTAGAAATATTACCTGTTTAAGAAATAAGTAAAGAAAATGAAATAACTTTTTAAATATCAACACATTTTACATGAAAAAAACCTTAAGTAGAAGTAAATAATTAGGGGGGAGAAAAATTCACTCTTTCATTCCCCCCCCCGGGGGGGAAAGCACGAACACAGTCCCCCACACTCTTTCATTTCTATCCTATAGAATAGCCACTGAGATGAAAGAAGGAACTTGGTAGAACTCCTTTAATAAGGAGATTTCAAGGCCATTACCATTCACTAATTCATGCCTGCCCTCCTCACCCTGCAAAGTTTATGATCCACCTTGATACAATGACATTTATAACAAAAACAGCAGCAATATTTAAAAAGGGGAAAAATTTAGTATCTGACAAAGTGGAAGTCTGGCCCATGGGGTGGCCCTTTACCAGCCTCTAGGTAGCTTTCCGCTCTTGGTGACACAGCAGTTAACCAAAGGCCTTAGAAGGGCACATGAGCTTTCACAAGCAGACTCTTGCCTTCCCCTTGGGCCCCATGCTGAACCACCAAAAGTGCTGGAACATACCCTCTGATCTTCCGTGTGCTACCCTTCCTTTCTCCTCCTCACAACAGCCCTTTATGCCTTGCAGCTCCCACTCAGCCTCTCCAACTAAGCCAGGGGAAACCTCTTTCAGAGAGAGCCCTGAACACTACATGTAAGTCTGTCACAGGCCAAGCTTTAGGAGTCCCTTAGAAAAGGGATTGCGTATGAGCTCCTCGATGACAGGAGCGTGCCTAACACAGCACATGGCACACAGAAGGTGGGACAACAACCCTGCGGTTACAGGACATTTCCCACCATCCTGAAATAAACAAATGACACAGAAAGGGTTAGTTTCAAAGTCAAAGAATAAATGATGTTTTGGCAACCCGTCTGTGAATCCCCAATAAAGGTCAAGCCTTGTCGTGTATTTTTTTTTTTTTGAAACCCTTTACACCATCACCCAGGAGGAAGCCACATTTTCAACAATACCAACATTTCAAGCCTGTTCTAGCCACAGAGGGCGCTCTTCACCATGGGCCAGGGTACCCCTCAAAAGAACAAACCCTCTCTTATCGCTGCCCTATCCAAAGTTCATCCCAAAATCCTAACTTTTTACAATTCAAGGCATAACTTTGGCCCCATCAAATGTGGCTCAAACGCATCTTCTCGAAGACAAGATCTGTGTCTTCCCTTCTTACACCTGAGGCACCTGTCAGTGCCTAGTCCATCAGAGGCACACAAAAGTTATCAGACAGAACCTGCCCTCCCACTCGATCGTGTGGGATCCCGTGGGGCCAGAAATACAGCCCCCTTCCCTCTCAGTTTCCTGTGCAAATGGCAGCCACCTGGCTTCTAGCTAGTGCTGCATCACACAGGGGCATTCGTCCACTTGCCTCCCTTTTCTCATCTCCCCACCCTGCACCGGAGTCATAATTGAGTGTGGCATTCCCCAACCCGCTCCATGAAAAGCCCATTTCATTCTTAGACCGCGTGGGAAAGAAAAGAAACCCTCCACCTCCTGCAGCGCACAGAGGCACGCACATCACTTCCAGAGGCGCACACACACGGTGGCACGCACACGTCACTTCCGGAGCAGGTAACACTGCCTGGGGAAAGCCTACCCAACAGCTCAGCAAACTCCCCGATTCCCTGGCCCCACAGGGAGTGCACGTGTTTCCCAATAAAGGAGGGTTGGGAAGAGACCCAGGGCAGAGTTTCTGGAAGTGCACTGAGCCCTGGACTCCTGAATCTGAACCATGCCTTCACCGCCCACTCTGCCTTTTCCTTTAAGACACCTCACATCTGGGAGGAAGAAAAGATGAGAGACAAAATGAAAGCTGGAAGATAATATAACTAACACTGCTTAAAGTGGAGAAAACGGCCAGATCCCCAAGCCATCCCTCTCTCCATCTACTTCTCATCAGCTCTGCCCCCTGTCATCAATCTTTATTCCCTTGTCCCTAACACAGAATAATATTTATTGAGAGTGTATTGAGTGGCGGTCGCCATGCATCCATTACCTCACTTAGTCCCCTCAGGTATCACCCTTGTCCCTCTGCCTGAAGGAGCAGTAAGAGGCTGAGGCCAGTGAAGTCACTTGTCCAAGGTCACACAGCTGCAGAGTGATAGGTCTGGGCTACCTGGCCAGACCTCCCACGTTCCTTCTATGGCAGGCCCTCACCTCTCACAGGAAATACATAGGAACGTCGTCACCTTCCTGTCCAGAGTGGTGAGAGAAATAAAACACCAGAGAATCACAAAGGCAAAGAAAGCAACCCCTTACCCTTCCCTTGGGGGTAGATTGGAGGGCCTTGTAAATGCAAAATGGTGGCTTCTCCACCCTGGACCTCAAACGTAGCACAGATACCACCTTTTACATTCTGATGTGCATCTTCCCAAAGAACCCTCCTAGAAATTACTTCTCCATTGTCTTCACCACAGATACACAGGATGGCTGGGGCAGGCTAGAGACTGTCATCTTCGGAGAAGTTGCAAGAGAATTCCCAGGCATGGAGAAGTTAAGTGACTTACACACGATCACACAGGGACGGACCCAGGGAAAGAACACAAGTACCTTGACCCCCGTGATCTTTCCTCGATTTACTTATTAGCCGATATGACTGTCTCAGATCTGTCCTTCCCAGCAGCCTTCCATGTTTCTCAGCAAGAGCTGCCAATTTTTCTTTCCTAGATGAGCAATGAACTTTCCAAGGGTATCAAAACAAACAGTGGAAAGAGCACTGGCCTTTGAGCCAGAATAAAATCTAGGGGGCTCAAGTCCCAGGCATTTACTGGTTGTGAAACCCTGGGCAGGATTCACAGGCAGTTGGGTTTCAGGTTCCTCATCTGCAATGGGGAGGTAACAATAATTGCCCTCTCCACCTCATAGAGTTGTCAAGAAAATCAAATGAGAGAATGGATGTGCAGAGTTCCTTATAAAACTGCAAATACTGTACAAATAGAAAGGATTATTATTTTTGGATTCAATAGACTTTCTCAATTGAAAGAAGCCCTGTTGTAGCTGGATGGTCAAGTTATGTTATAAATAACCAAGAAAAATGTTCTGGTTCCTGAAACAATTTTACCAGCCTACGCACTCCCATGAAAGGACACTGGTTGTAAAATGAATTAAATCAGCACTCTTTGCTATCTTCGGGACATAAATTGTTACTAGCTGAGGATAGGTAGGGGGATGACTATTTTCAAAGGCATACAGACCTCAGGCTATAAAAAGCTGACCTTCCTAGTCTAGAACACAGGGCATGGGGCACGAAGGAAAAACAAAGGGGTTTGCCTGCTGGTTTTACAACAAGAATTATCCAACATGGACTGCCTTATCTCCAACAATGGTTGAAACAGCTCATATGCTAAACTCAGCTTCTTGTTAAATATTTCAAGGATGCTAATGGAACCAAAAGATCAACTCCGTTATGCATCAACAGGCTGGCTTTATCCTAAAACCAATTATAAATAAACTTCTAAATACAGCCTGCTTTAAATATGCATTTAAAAAAAAAACACATCCAATCTTCATGCCATCCGTCACCAGCACATATCTGACTCATCTAAAACGCACTGCCTTCAGGGACCCAGTCCTGTGCCTCTGTGACCATTTGCCTTCAGAATCATAGCTAGTACAGCATTATTTCTAATAACTTCTAAAGGTTCCTTTCTCTTTAGGAAGCAGAAATTCACTGCCAAACACACTGCTTCCATTCACAAGATTATTTATGGCACTGATAATTGAATTCCGGTCACATGACTAAGGAAGACTGGGTTCAGAGGGAAAAGAACCTAACCATAATTTCTAGAGAGATCCATAAATTACTGCTTTTCTCCCCTGGAGGTTGAAGTCCTTGGAGCTCTATGGATTCTTCCCCAGCATTTATGCTAAGTTTGGAATCATCATAGAAATTCCTCTCTCTGCACTCAGTGACAAAGCTCCTGAGATAAATCCTCTGAAATTACCCTTTGCATCAACCCCTGAGAACCTCTAAGGGGAGCAAAGGAAATCCCCCTTTTTTTGAGGATCCCATGTTGCTGTCTCCAGTGGAGCCCACTGTTCCTAAGAGGTACAGCAGCTTAGAATTAAGGGTGTATGAACCTACTCCAGTGTTCTCTTTCCCCTACAAAAGCACACATCACATAATACCCATACAAACACAGGACTGTGGGCATGGCGGGGCAGAGAGGTGATTCTCTTACGCCTTCCCAGATTAGATCTGCAGCACACTTCCTTCATTTCTTTAAGCAACCTACAAAAAAATCTTTCCTAAATAAGCCACCCTTCCTCCTCCCAAATCCGATATTCAATGTTTTAACAAAGATGGGGCTTTAATGATTCAATGTAGCCTGCATTACAGATAACATTTATCTCTTATTATCCTTTGGCTCAACCAGAGAAGAAATGTCACTATAGTTACTTTCAAAATATTTTCAAATTATGCTTAAAATAAAAATACAATGAATAATGTCAGTCTAGAAAGAACATCAAACATTTTTTTCCCTCTAAGAAATGTCCTCTTATATATATCATATTTCCATGTGCTTGGCTTCTTATTTCAAATAGCTGGGTTAAACAACATCGTCCTATTGTAATACTTGGAGCCTGGAATAAATTTAGCATTTTAGAATTTTTCCACAGTCCCTTTTATTTAACATCTCAGAGAACATAATAAATAGTATTTGATAAAAGATCAGGAATAAAAGAAATTGAGAGAGTAAATAAATCTTCCAAGGTTACATGGCCAATCTGGTATCCATTCAAGAGCTTAGACTAAGTATGAACTCGAGCAGTCACATGTGCGTATGCACGTGCACACCCCACTCCCCCCGCCACACACACACATACACACACATACACACACATTTGCAAAGGCAAATGCTGTGTTAGTAGCTGAGGCATTATTTTCTGTCCTTCTCTATTTAGGAAATAATTCTCTCATTTTTTTTTTAAATGAAACTGAAACAGAGTCCAGGAGCTATTTAAAACAAACAAACAAACAAAGTCTGCTTCTTTAGAAGCTTATCAAGACCCAACACCTTTGCCGGTGCACCATCACTGATGTTGGCACAGTGTGGTGATAAGTGTCCAGCCGTTAGAAAGGCAGTGACATTAATTTTTGCTCAGCTCAGACCCTCTTCTGAAGTTCCAAAGTAAAGAAATAATACTTCGCATTAGATTTAGCAAAGAACCTCATTTTGCAGGAATGTTCCATTGTTACTGATACTATCTTTGTCATTTAGATGGCAGAAAGGGGTTGGGGGGTGGGGGAGGGTGGGGGGTGCAGCATATTCCCATGCAAGAGTTCAGGTTAGGTTATGGTCCTAAAATCACAGAAATTCTACACTGGCTGGAGTACAGGAAAGTGCCAAATGCTACAGTCAGGCTGTAAGCTACCTTCACAGACCATTTACCAGCAAGCTGGGTTTCTGGGGCTAGCTTAGCCATGTAGGTCTTAGCCATGATTTGCCCAAGATCCCTACAGCTCAACAGAGGTCATCTTCAGTTTTACTATCTCCCCACATTTACGGGCCCTCCTCCTCCCCTGTGCAGGGGAAGGAAATTCTGATATATTACTATGGATCAGAGCCACCATGAACCTGTCCAAATGCCACCTATATTTTCGGTCCTTCAGGGAGACAAGTGTGAACTTACTCATTCACTTACCCTCTGTTGTGTCATGGATGCTTTTGGGAACTTGATGAAAGCTACAGCTGATGATATCCAGGAGCTGTAGACAGACAGCTGTCTCTGCATAAGGATCCCCAGGGTCGCCCTGTGGGGCCAGATGAAGAGACCAACATAGTGCCTACTGGTACACAGTAAAACTTGGATTGCCTGACCGATGCTAGCTGTTACCAAGCCAAGAGAGTGAACATCTAAGAGTACATGGCAGGGACAGTGGGAAAGTCTTCCTTTATATACCACAGAAAGATCATAGTATAATTGGAGATGGCATAAATAACATTACTTTTATTCCAATCCCAAAGGGGAAAGCCAACCTTTGCTGTTAGAATTCAATCAGAGGGAAAAATAAAAAACTGGTTTAGTCAACTAATTTGACTAGACGAACAATTATCGAGGAGTTACTATGCGCAAGAAGCCAAGATTTATGGAGAATACCGAAGAATCACAAAACTTACTACCCACTGGAAATTTGGAGCCAAGTTGGGAAGAGAGAAGAACAAGAGGTTACTGACATCCCAGGCCATGTTTTTTAAAAAATCTTTTGGTTTCTCCAGTAAGTAATATAACATCTAATAAATACCTGTTGACCACTGAACACTACCAAAGACACAAATACCTAAAATACAAGGCAGAAAAAAGAATACTGTAGAGCCAATCGCAGAGTAGGTAAGGTAATTGCACTGGAAAACACAGACCCTCTTCGAAAAAGGAAAGCTGGGGAGTCTAGAGACTTCAGGAAGAAATTGCATTTACAATGCAGGCTGGGGATTCCTTTAAACAGAAAAGTAAGGGTAGGAAGAAGGGTATTCCTGGAGGAACTGAAAGACCACCACGGAAAAAGTGTCCTGGAAACACACAGCAAATAATCAAATTGATGGAACACAGAACAGATTAGGGGACAGGGATGGGAAAATACATATTTAGAATCTCTATTCTGTGCTTGTTACACAGTTGGAAAAACCAGGCTTCAGACTGTCTATGTTGCTTTTTAAGCTTGCAGCAGCAGGGGGGAAAAAAAAACCTTGTAGTATTTATCTAGAAGCCATCCAGACCCACTAAAATTACTTTTATTTTTCTTTCAGGAGGAATCAACTCAATCTTGTAATTAAAGAGAGTCAGGGCTAAGTTTAATAAGTTGCTATTTTATCCATTCAGGCTTCCCATGAACAGAGGCCCAATACAAGGAGCAAAAGATTCACAGGTCTGTTCTTTGTTTTATGTAGCCACATCTTGTCTCCAATGAAATTATGATAAGACAGACTTTGTTTTCTAAACAAGCTTGGGGCCTTCCATAAGCAGAGGAAGCAAGTCTTGCTGCAAAAAAGGAAAATGCTAATAATTGGGCGAAAGAAAAAATATTTAACAGTCATTCATAATGAAGCTTTCGAACACTTGTGATCGAAGCTCTAAGCTTACAGGAAAATACCAAGACTGTGACAGCCAGTGCTTACAGGAAGGAGACATGCAACCTCTATTGCAAAGGCATGAAACTGTCCTAGGATAACACAAATATAATGTCATTTTAAAGAAATACAACAGGAGACATTTTCATTGAATATTTTCAAGAATCACAGCCACTGAAAATGCTAGTGTCCATAATCTCCATTATCTCATTTGGGAAGCTAAAACTTAAGATTCCCTAAAGAGATCTCAAAAAAGAAAAAAAATTTTTAAAGGCTTACCCAGCTGTATATTTAGTTTGAGTTGATATTATAAATAATGCTCTTTTATTTTTATATAATCTTTCTTCAACATAAAAATAAAAGTGCTTCGGGGTTTTTTTTGTGTGTCAAAAACTATTATCCCTTCATCTCTCTCTCTGGAAATATACCTGTAATCTACATGCACACACAGAGACAGAGCACTTGGGCAGAAGCTGATGCACCTGAAATCAGTTGTTACAGAAGAATAATGTAAATATAACTCAATTCTTGAACTTCAACAAAAGCATTAGTTGTTACAGGTCTTGCAGTTGGTACTTGCACAACTGGTTACGAGCTTACATATATCAGTATGAGTTCATTCCACAAGCTTGTAGGACTGTTGATGCCTCAGTATTTAACATAAATGTATTTGTCAAACTTGGCTTAAACATGTATACATAGGGTAACACAGGAGTCTTTTAGTAAAAAGCCCTGATAATGTCTCTCTAATTAAAGCTCAGACCTGTTAACACGTCCATAGTCCTCTGTCTGATCCAACACATAAATGAGATGTATCAACTGGCATGAAATCTTCATACCTTATTAACTTTACATCAAAATCGGTATATATGAAGAGCATCCAATATTGGAATTTAAATACCATTTAAGATTTGAGCTAGGGGGTTTTCCAGGCACACCCAGAAATCTACTGGAGATAAAGATAAGCTATGACATGCTTTTGAAAGACTGGAGGTAGAGGAAATAAAATTAAAAGAAAATGAAAAGGATCATAACACCTAAAATCTGCAAATGTTTTAATGGGAAATAACACCATTCCTGGCTTACAGAAATAAAAAGATTAATCACTGCAGATTTGTCCCTTCTACTGAGATCCTTTTTCAAATTATTTCGAATGAATACATGAAGGATTGATTTTTAAACCCATGTAAAATTCTTAGAGACAATGCAGACTGACTTAATTATAATCAATAAAATCTACAGACGTTGATGCAACCCAGCAGAAACATCACTACCAAAAAGCATGGCATAAAAATCACTCCATGGCTCCCTTTGTACACAAGAGTGATATGACCTTAATAAATATTTCATTCCTTTCAGCGAATAACCAAGCTTCAAGATGGCAAATTTTAATAGCAAGGAAATAATAACATAATGACTCTACTAAGAAAACGCCTCATTTAGATCAAAGCAAACTTATCCTAACTTCTAGTCGTTACTCTCCGAACCCATTTGTCATCCCACATGAGCATACACTTACCCTTCCTTTCCACATACAGAAGGATGTATTGCCTAAAGAGGTTTTACTGGGGACTTTACTCCCTATAGCAACATTTGAAAAGTCATATGGGAAAAGACATAAGTCCAAGTACCTTTTCTTTCCATCTTCACACAAAGAAGTGATGAACAAATATTCTTTAGTTAATTGCCTATAGGGGAAAGCCAATGGTCAGGTCCAGCAATGGCCTGTACAGTGACTTTCAGGTTTTTTTATTTTTATTTTTTATTTTGTTTTGTTGTTTTGCTTGGTTTTGGGGGGTGTGTGTATGAGTTGTAATTAGCAGCTAAAAGCTCAAATCCTACAAATTGTTTGGATTGTTTTTGTTAAGTGCATTATTTACCCATATTTAAGTCCATCTGCTATTTTGCATCTCACTCGCCCAAAGTAGGTGAATCCTCTGATGGAGGGGAAAGAGACTGCAGACAGAGCTGGGTTCAAAGGTCAACTCCAAAATGTATGATCATATCTCAGGCCAGTCACTTTAGTGCTCGAAGTTTTGGTATCCTCATCAGGGCAACGGGGTTACAATACACAATTTATGAAATCGCTATGAGGATGAAGGAACAACTTAGACGCATCTGGCACAACCCTGCTCACGTTATGGGTCCATACTGAGTGGAAACATAATATATTCCCATACCAACAACTCCTCTATCCTTCTCCTTGTCTCTAAAATTAGAGTCCCGCTTTATAACTCCATTCTAAAGTAGACTGTGATACAGAATCTGGACAATATTTTATTTTTAATGCTAAATAGATTACTTAGGGTAGTGGACTAGTTCACATATCTATTTACTTCCTTCCGTAATTCATAAAGATTGTCTTGGCATAATTTCCCTAATAAAAAACAGTTTTGCCTTTTACCTTCTAGCTTATGGTTACTGAAATATTTAATTATCCCAGCATTATGAGAGATTTCGCTAACTGGCTGGGCCTGACAAAGTGAACACATGTTGAAATTGTATGAATGTTGTAAAGGTCTCCATGCTTCTGGGGTACTACTCAGTAGGCGGCCAATTCACTCTTACAATACCTTCCTATATCAAGGAGTAACCCTTCAGATTATCCAGAGCTGCTGTTTGGATTTCGTTTGGGTTTTGTTTTTTCCTCTTTTTTTTTTTTTTTTTAAATTAACATCTAGATCATGAAAACCCAAATTTATAATCCTGAGAAGAAATTATCAGGATCAAGTAAGCAGAAATCTTTTGTCTCAACTTACGGACATGTGGAAGCTTCCCGAAATTGTCAAGGACATTAAAGAGCAACTAATCACTGATAAGCTGCAAAAAGGAATAAGCACAAAATTTTACGGTGAGTCAACGGGTTGGAATCAAACAGATACCACTTTCCTTTAGTGCATGCTTTCCTATGATTAAGAGTTCTTCAAACTTCTATAATTCTTGAGTTTAATTAACTAAAATATACACATAGCTTGGTAGCAGCTCAACTATACACATCCGTATAATACAGGCTCTTTAATCAGTGTGAAATGGCCACTTTTTATAAAGCATTTTTGGAAGAGTCTCCCAGGGTTTGAAGAGTTAAATACACAGATAGACAGAAAAGAGTTCCTTCCAATAGAAGTTATTAAAATCAGATGCGAATGACTTGTAAAATAGATTTACTGTAGACTAAAAGTACTTTTAAAAAAAAATGCAGTTTATCCATAAATTTTTAAAAAAGGAAAATATGTATGAGTTAACTTTGATATTTTACTGTAATGCAGTAATACAGAATTAACATTAAATGGCATATTCTTTTCTAACTTTTCTACTAAAACTCTAAATAAACTTCACCAAGAATGAAATAAATCCATTTAATGTTCCCTCAACAGTTTGTTCATCGTTAGCAATGACCCATTCCATATAATGCAATAGCATTTGACTAAAAAATAAGGCACTGGCCTTGCCCCAAGTGATACTTTTCCTTTATGACGGTCCAATCGGGAAATTTTTATATGTATTGGAGGTCAAAGGATACCCAGGCCCCGCATCTGGGTTTCCTGTTGAATTCGTGCCTGTGGCAGGCCCGTTCCCTGGCAAATACCGCAGCCATTTACTACCTTCCCATCGCTGTCTGCTTCAGGGACTAGAAAGGTGCATAGTCATTTCCCTGATTTTTCTTGCAGCAAGGGATCCAGTTTTAACCACTGAATCCTAAAGAGATGCCACCTGTGTAGTTTCTGGAAAAGTTTTTCCTTCTCTGATAAATGGAACAAATTAGGTTAGCATGACCCAGCTCCCCCATCATCTTGCCTTAAGCATATACATGGCAACCGTAACATGACAAGAATTACAAACTCCAAGTCAACAAATAAGCATGTCAGGACAGAAAAATGGAAAGTGCCTGGATTCTTACCAGTATGTGTGAACCAACGAACCACTGCTAGCTACTACCTGTGCACCCACCATTGGGTAAGAAACATCAATCTTTATTTCAGCTACTGGTTTTTGCTTCTTGTAGCCAACAGCTTCTCAGGACCCAGCTGCCATTATTTAAAACATTATTTAATTCACAGAAAAATCTGGATTTCTAGATTCTTTGAAGAAAAAAAAAAAAAAGGAGGAAGAGGAGAAGAACTGGGACATGGGGCCCAGGTTTTCACAAAACACCCAGCACTGACTACCTGGAGCTAAGGGGTCTTTCAAGGGGACTCACCGGCTTTCAACGGGCTGTGAGTTCTGTCTGTCCAGAAACTACTTTGCTCCTTTCATTAGCTGTTGGCTGCTTCAACCATGTGAACATGAGACCCTACCCACAGCATACATAAATGTATACCATGCACTACAAAAACAAAGTACTATTATAATCAACAATTTTTTTTTTTTTTTTTGCCTCCTAGAATCCAGATAACTGGCATAGATAGTCATAGTCAGACTACCTATTTTCTTTTCCTGACTACGAACTTCTTCAGTAGGCACTGGTTTTGAATTCCTAGCACACTATAGAGAGAAGAGGAAAGAGAGCATGTCACCAGGGGGCTGTATATTACCTGGGGGAAGGGGGGTGGTTAATATGAGCTAAAGACAATATGATAGCGATGATGATGGTAATAATACCCACTATTTACTGTGATTTTTATGAGAGTCTAGCCAGTGTGCTAAGTGCTTTGCAAATACTATGCCACTTAATCCTAAGAAGAAGATATTAGGCAAGTACTAGTACCTTTATTTTAAAAATAAAGAAAGTGAGTCCCAGAGAAAGTAACTGTTCCAAAATTACACAGTGGAAGGAAAATTTGAATCTCAGTCTTTCTGACTCTAAGACACATGCTATTCAACCACAGGTTATATTGCTTTACAAAGAAATTTGAAAGTATCTGACTTCTTTGAGAAATATTCAGTAAGATTTTTCAGAGCCTACAACTCACTCCTATGTAACTACATTCTAACATGAACATTATGCCAAAGATTTGATTTTTAATACCCACTAGTATAAGTCTTAATTCCGGTATAGGATTTTTTTTTTTTTCAAAAGGCACTTCCTTCTTAAGTGTAACTGACCTGGTACAGTAAATTCTCAAGATTCAAAAGTGACTCATTTCCAAAGCTCCACACATTAGCAGCTGGTATTATTCAATCTGAGATTTAAATTTATAATGTACTCTTGATAATGTACTCCCAATACATTTTTCACTTCTCTATCTCTTGAATGACACAAGATAAAAGATCTTTAAGGTATAAATATTTTATACAAACTTTCACTCTGTTTTTCCTCAGCCATTTTCCATTTGCAAACACTAGACATCATGCAAAAAAAAAAAAAAAAAAAGGTTGAGAGAGTTTTATGGATTATGCTTGGGGGTGGGGGGGTGCGCTGAGAACTGCTTATCCATTCTGCTGCGGCAGCAGACACCACAGCAGCTCAACGGCCCTTGCTGGCTAATCAGAATGTTCCACCCTAAATGGGGTCTGATTCAAAGTACTGTTTCTCCATGGGGCAGAGAGTGGGCTGTAAGGATACAAATTCTCAGTATCATCTACAGTGATAAACTAAGTTTGGGCAGGGCACTAGGGGTGCCAGTGGAAGCCTGGTACAAGATAACCTCATCCAACTAGAAGGGTCAGGACACAGCCATGTAGAGGAATAGAACCTTACTAGAAATCGGAAGACCTTCACGAGGCATGTGGCTTCTGGCAAATCATTTATTAAGTCTAAGCCTCTCTTTTCACATTTGTAAAATGAAGAGGTTGACCCATCAAAGGTTTTCAAACGATCTGCACAGATCCCCCAAGGCCTTGCTACTCAAATTAGGGTCAGTGTATGTTGGACACCTCAGGGGTTTATTAAAAATGCAGAGTCTTGGGCCCCATCCCAGACCTACAGAATCATAATCTCCTTTAAAGGGTTGCCTGGGTGATTCCTTGCTCTAGGGATCAACTGGGGGTTGCTTTAGAAGAAAGGATAGATGGGCCAAGCTAATAGGGGTCCAGAACCCCCACACATTTTTATCATATAAATGTGTGTGTGTGCGTGCGTGTGTGTATGGCTCTCCCATGAATTTGGTTCTGAAGATCCCTATTTAAAAAAAATCTGGGGGCGCGTGGGTGGCTCAGTCAGTTAAGTGTCTGACTCTTGATTTCCACTTAGGTCATGATCTCAAGGTCATGAGGTTGAGCCCTATATTGGGCGTGGCACTGGGCATGGAGACTGCTAAGAATTCTCTCTCCCTTTCCCTCTGCCCCTCCCTGCCTCACTCACACTCACTCTCTCAAAAAAAGGAAAGAAAATTAAAAACCACTGGATAAAACAAGATAGAAGTCCTTCATAACTACAGCTGTCCAAGAGTTTACAAATTCACAAAAGTACTCACGTTTGTCACTCTAAGGACTCTTTGTTTTCTACATTAACTCACTGTGAAAAGAAATCTATAATTTGTAACTAATCTCCTTATACACAGAAATGTAATTTGATCTTTTCCTAAAGGTATCATTAAGAACATGAGTTCCACAAAAGTACTGAATTACTGCTAACACCCAAAAAAAATTACTTGGGAATATCAGTATAGAGGATATGTATGTGTACACACATATAAAAAATAAATATGGATATGTAAATAAATACACAGAGTCATATATACACACATGTATGCCTACATATGTATGTATACATTCATGCACACATGTGCACTATGTATTTCTATATATGCACATATATACACATATACATCTATCAATATTTGTTTTTATATTGCACATACATATACATATACTTATGTGTATATCTGTAGAGATGATCTCAAGCTAGTAATCCTCTCAGCCTCGTATCTGCTCTACTGGGACAGCTTCTCCGTGTCTTCGCTCACTGTTCAAGCTGCCGGCTAACACCTCTTGTTCATTTACACTTTCCACACTCAAGGCACCTGTCCATTAGGACTTTATTTGCCACTCTGGAGTGAAAAATCAGACTTGGGTAGAAGTCCGGCTTCACCGATGGTCTCCTCCAAGGATAAGAGCATGTGCTTTAGTGCTTGGACTAGATAAACTCTACTCTGGATGACTGGAGGCTGGCTGTGCTTTTATTTTTCTAGTTATCAGATGCTTTTCCAAATATAAAAACAGAAAAATAAAGTCATAGGTACAGGAAGCCTGACTGTAAGTGACTTTAAGAAAAAGATGCATTTTATTTTCTCAGTTCTCCTCATCTCGTGCCAATCTACCCTCTGCAAACAGATTGAGATCATCTTTGTGAAAGCGCCTAACATGTCTGGAAAATGGGAGCTGGTGCTGCGTCATGCTGACAAGCATGAGGGGGACTGGAGGGTAAAGAGAACGGGAGAGCACCCCTCAGCCTGCACGATCTGCTCAGGCTTAACCCCCTGCCACTGGCTGGCCACTAACTCAGTGCTCAGTCCCAAAGCTGGGCTGACTTAGGAAGGTGGAGCCCAGGGTGGTCATAATCTGTTCTGACCTCCAGGGAGGCGAGGCTTAAAGCCCCAGATGTTCATTCCTCCTTCCACATGCTCAGAGGGCACCTCTGGAGAATACTTGACTCCTAATTTGTCTCTGCCTACGAAACAGGACACTCTCTAGACAGCACAAGAAGGCCTTCCCATGACTGAACCTATCAAGAGGGTCCTTCCAAACCCCATTTTGAAGTTGGGTGACACTTCACAGTGGTTCTCAAAATGTAGTGTGTGTCAGAATCACCTGAGGTACTAGTTAAATAAAGATTGCTGGGCCCCAACCCCAGAATTTCAGATTTACTAGGTCTGGGAAGCAACTAGGCATCCTCTCTTCTAGCAAGATGCCAAGTGATGCTGGGGCAGCTGGACTTGTGACCACACTGGGAGACCCTTTAATCCCGGTCCAGCACTTATCTTAAAGAGGAGGCAGCAAGGGACCAGAAGGGTGGAGTGATCTGGCCAAGGCCCCGGAGGACCAGGGAAGAGAGGGCTCTTGTCCCTCTCCCCTATCTCACAGTTCAGGACGCTTCCCATCACAGAACCAGGCTCACACGGATCCGACGAAAGGTATGCCAAGAATGTCTTTATCTATAAACAAAGATCCTTGGTGTCTTATACGTATGTAGCCTTTTAAAATTTCATCTACATTATCTCCCTGGAGTCTCACCACAGCCTAATGAGGTAGGCAGAACGAAGATTAACCTCCCTCTTCTAGAGATTAGGGAACTGAGATGCAGAGTTGTTAAACACTCCATCCAAAGCCACCAAGTCTGGCAAGTGCCTGAAAGGATGGCGGCTACGCAGGGTGCAGTCTGGAGCCCTACAGGGTGGACGTCGCAGGAAGCCCATCAGCCGGGCAGAATCCTGGGCTGCACCACAGAACTACTACTAAGTCCGAATCCGCCCCTCAGCAGAATCCTCAGTTGATTCACATGCATTCGTATAATTCCTGGTACAGAGAAGCCTGCAAACCAGGTCAACTTAACTCCATAATCGATGCTTTCTCTTCTCTCTCTCTCTCTCGGAAAGTACTGCTCAGTGTCATAGTCTGACTTGTCTTCCAACATAACCTAATTGAGAAGTCAACTCTTACCCGGTAACTCTTACCAGGTTAAGAAGTTAAGTTTCACCACAGAAAGGGCACTTGCCGTGTTTTGCCCTTAAAAAAAATAAATTAATAAATAAAACTAAACCAGGTTAAATTACCTTGATTACCAGTCTTGGTAATTCCTCTGTAGTCATTTTCTTGACTGATGTATAGACCCCTATGAAATGAATCCTCTGAGAAGAAGATGGGGAAAAAAACAAGACAGTGATCAATGGATTCAATTAGTTACAGTATAATTCTACCGAGATGAAAAAAAGATCAAGATGCAATGCATCCACTCCGGGGTGGCTAAAATGCATTCCCCAGAAAGTACACCATTTCTTTCCCACATCCTTCAACTATTAAGTTCAGAAAAGCACAAAACAGCTGCTCCTGAGACACCTGAGAAAATAACCACCCTAACTGCAGGGCTCCTCACAACTGGAAGTGTTCGAATACTGTTTTAATGGTCCAGGCAAGATGACAACTGCATTTCTTCACATACAGGAGGTGTTCTCCAGACCGATTTCCCTAATGACGGCAAATAAACCCCTCTCACGATGCAGGGTCCACCGAGAGGTAGCTCAGTGGTTACAGTAAGACCGGAGTTGGGAAACATGTATGCAGGTTTTTCCTTCAACTTTTCAAATCAATTCTTTCGATTGAGATTCTTTGAGGAACAGAAACCAGAATGCTGATACAGGGCACCTGTGAAAAGCTGCTGGCTTCAGCATGGCAAAATGTAAATTCAAAAAAAAAAAATTGTTTTAAAATATATCAATCCTAGGCATTCAAATGAGTGGCTATAAATACGAACACACACGGATTCTGCTTTGTTTTGGTTTGGGTTTTGTTTGGTTTTTTGGTAATTTCAGAGTTGCTCTGTGCAAACACATAATTAGTTAATCAGGGTAGTAAGAATCCAATCATTAAAATTAATGCTCAGGGCACACAAACAACCATTTATAATAGCTGAGTAGGTCAGCATATTAAATAACACCGCAGCACTGTAAAAATTATTATTTTAGAAAGATGCGAATCTATTACAAGGAAGTCTTCTTCCCCAGTTTAAAAATAATGTGATGAATTAATAAAGTTGATCAAGTGATTAATAGAATCCACAATCTTAATCTTATTATTTTCAAAGAGGAAAAGGCTTTTCTGCCAAGAGCCAACTGTCTCCATTTGCTTAAGAACAATAAAATCTGATTGACTGTGATCTTACCTACTCTCTCTGAGATAATTTTGCATGGGCATACCTTTAATGCTCCTTGCATTTCTTTATCAAGACACACAAAGCTGTTAGTGGTTTATCCCTCTGAAACCTGGGGATTCGTGTAAATAACTTTTAACAGTGGGACCGCACATAACAATTTACAGAGCACTGTGGCAAAATGCAGTTCAAAGTTGTTCTTGATTTAAAATGTTTAAAGTCCAACCACAGTGTCAGTCTGCCCAGAGAAATCTCTTATAAAAGTTTTCACACTCTGTTGGGTTAAGAGACAGTGGGTATTAATCCTATGGCTTCTACGCCAAACTTCCTTTTTGTGGTCAGCAGAGAAGCTATGTGGTTGGTCTGAAGGAGTCCAGAGTCTTTTTTTCTGTGTTAAAACAAGGGAAAGTGGGCCGGTTACAGAGTAAAAGAAAAACCACAGCCAGTTTACCCTGCCGTAGCTTTTCCCTTAAATGTGGCCTAGAGCTATTCTGCTTTCCAAAAAAAGGTTTAATTTAAACCATACACAGTGCCGCAGGCTGCCACGTTTCCAAACTCAACATTCCTTTCTAATCTGTGCACTTGAGAACCAACATACTCTGTTTCCCGTGGTACTCAGATGAGCTTTAATAAATAAAATATCACTGCCCATCCATTACTTAATTTGATAATAATACACCCTTTTCTCCCCCCCCTTCCTCTATTGACATTAGTCTAAGTGCTTATTCACGTGTTGTAAACATCCCTTTAAAAAAAAAAAAATCAGTTCAGTTCTCTTCTGGGGAGTGAGGAGAAGGAAAAGGGGAATGGCAATGTGAGGGAACCTCCGAGTGTGAACAAGGGGTCCCGGGCTCAAGAAAACTACTGCTCTGTGAAAAGGCTGCAGGTGCTCCAAATAATGTATTATCTTTCTATTAAAAAATAAACACTTTGCTTATTCCTTGGAGAGGGTACCAGGTTCTATGCTGTTTTTCAAGATGTCACCAGGAGAGACCACAGTCACACCAGCTCACGGCTACGAAACAGCCCCATGACCCGTCCGGGTCTCTCGGTCGCTGGCCTGGCGGGTGCCAATCGCCACGCTGGCCAGAGCGAGCAGAATGAACACTCCACAGTTGGGGCGCTTTACGTTTCTGCCTCCGTGCACTCACTTGTATGTTCATCAGGAGCTCCGACCCCAGGGGGACGGCCGGCACACAGTTTTCCATGGAAGTCACCATGCTCCATTATACGTGACACTTGTCAATTAAAGAGGAAACCCTTTTAAAGCCAACTGAAGTTAAGCTGGTACTTTCTTCAACATCTGATTTACCGCTGCGGTTATCGTCCAAAAGGAAGTTTGTTTTAGAACAATGATAGCAGTAGTAATCCTCCTATTTCAGTAGTGAGGGATTTAAACACATTCAGGGCACTGGGGACCCATCAAAAGATTTCTTTCAATAGAACTATGTATTTTCGGTAGGAAAAGGAAGGTCTTACTGATGGGATAACTGCCAAGATTAGACAATTTTTCAGCCTAACAGTTTAGAGAATATCATTTTAAACTACCTGGTATAATACAAATGTGGCACAATAGATCAATGCAATGAATTCTCTATAGTCGGTAAAATGCTCTCCCAAATAATGGAATCCATTAATAATGATTACTGCCCCCGTGCCTTTGCCGCAAAAGTAATGCCCAATGCTACATCTCAATAGCCTCGAATAAATACCTACAAGTCCCACAATAAGCACATAATCACAACATGGCAAATAAGTGCAGATTCCAGGGAGAGTGCAAATTAAAAAGCCATTATGTCCAAAACTTATTTTACCTTGTAAAATACACCTTCCCCATCCGTGAAATGGGGCTTAGGGGACATGATCTCGCAGGTCCCTTCCAGCTCTATGAGTCCAAGAGGGTTTAAAGTTTTCTCAAGGGCTTTAATTCTTAATGCACCCACTTTAGGATTCCTACCAGCACACCAACAATAATTAATGCTAATAAGGGGCCATGAAACTTTTGCAATGAAACTTTAATTTGGATTGATCTGGAGGGAAAAGAGAATGTAGGAAAGAAGATTTCAGCTTTGGATTTTTAAAGTCAAACATGACTCATTTCCTGAAAAAAACTGAAAGCAGCACAGCTGGACTGCTAAAACATACCATTTCCTGGAAATGCAGATAAGTGACCTGGCATGAATGGACACTCATAAGATAGTAAACCTTTAAGTATATGTTTAAACTCTTAAAAAGACAACCTCAGGGGACCCTGGGTGGCTCGTCGGTTAAGCACCCAACTCCTGATTTCGGCTCAGGTCATGATCTCATGGTCCTGGGATTGAGCCCTGCCTTGTGCCCAGGTCAGTCTCTGTGCTCAGCAGGGAGTTTGCTTGGGATTCTCCTTTCCCTCTGCCCCCTAACCCTGCTAGCTCATTTGCATGTGTGCGTGCTTTCTCTAAAAAATTAGCAACTAAATCTTGGGGGAAAAAAAAAAAAAGAAAACCTCAAAGCTCAGAAATATGTTTCAACTATGTCCCAGCTAATAAGGATCATTAATATTCATTGTTTATTCTATGACCAACATGACAAATCCTTCATCTGAATTACTCTGTTACTCCTCACAACATGCTATAATGATTCCCAAGTTACAAATGAGAAAACTGAGGCTTATGGTCAGTTCAGTGACCTCTTCGAGGTGAGAACTGGTAAGGAACCAAGAGACAACTAAACCCAAATGAGGAGAACCCCAGAACCTAAACTCCTAGCCACAGAGTAGGCACAGCCTCCTGTTACACCCTAGCTATGTGAGAATCTGGGGGAACCAGGCTGGTCTCCTCAAACACCCCTCACTTTTGTGTGATGTTGACTACGTCAAGCCCCAAAGCTCAGGCCTCAGACTGGATTACATGAAGATTATTTCTATGCCACAGATCTTTAATTTGCTCTGTTTCAATGTGTCCTTTTAATTCCTCAATCCACAGGAGTAACCAACAGCCTGAGCTGAAATGGAAAGATGCGCCTTAGCTTGGGAGCCAACGGCCCAACTGTCTCCTGCTCTTCTTTCACCGAGTTCCAAAGTGCCCTTGACTGAAGGGAGGACAGGTAGGAGGGGCCTGCCGGTACTTGTTCCTCTCATCAAATGTAACAGCCAGCTCTTACAGGGACTGCCTTCCCAAAGGGGACCAGTAAGGCCACACTTTAGAGACCTGGACTTAGTGTACGTAGACAAATAATTTGCTTGAGGCTCTGAGGACAAGAGTAGCTCAGTGGCTCCTACAGGAGTAAACCAAGCACTCACCTAGAGTCTTTGGAACCTCACATGTCTGAAAAGGCAGGAAGATCTAGGAGCTATTTTTAGTATATCAAAAGCCCAAACAGAAATCATACACTTACTTGTGAAACAACTGCACAAGCTTGCTAAAACGCCAACCAACTCATTACACAGAAACTATGTCATGCCCTTACTGCTGAAGGCTTGTTTGTGTCTCTGAGCTCAGTTACAGATGTCTGTTTGCTTTAAAAATAGGAAAACAAATTAATTATTAACCAAGGCAGTTTGTCTAGAAGACACAACTTTTCAAAACAGGGAATCAAAAATAATAGTTGAGGTTCTTGGTGATAGAAAGAATTGGAAGTTAGAGAATTAAAATGAATCTCAGATTTAGATCCTTATAATAACGACAAAACAATAAGTCACATTATAAAGGTATAACTTCAAGGAATCATAAACACTTACAGACCATGCAGGCGAATGACTGAGGCGGGCTGCTCATACAACATAACTGAGAACGGTGGGGAAGATGGCAAACTAGAAAGCCCAGCCTAGATTGCATCACAAGGCGTTTCGATCCAAATGTTTGAGAACACTGTGCGGGCAGCATTCAACTCACGGAACACCAATTTACCAACCCTGAGCTCAACACACCCATTTCACCCATCAGGTAACTTGTATTCAGAGAAGTAAAGTGACTTGCCTAAATGTACTGCCTGAGTTTACTCCCCACCTTAAACAAGTCCAGCGGGACTGGGAAGGATGTTTCCTGATGCTCATTCTTGGGTGCATTTACTGAACAAACCCAGGGCTTACACATGGGGCTCTCCACTCTGGAAAAAGCAGGGCTTGAAAGACAAATGATTTAAGATGCCTGCCCTCACTCTCCTTAGAGTAGGAGACACAGACCAGGAAACAAACATTACAATACAGCATGAACACTACGATGATTCTCTGTTCTCCTATGTGCAATGGAAGTACAGAGCAGGGGACCAGAAGCCATGTCAGGAATGCAGTCCTCAAAATTTGAGTGTCCAATATTTGCAGGTATGTACTACTGTGTGATAATGCTTCTGGGCTTTCTATCTTTTTTTTTTTTAAAGATTTTATTTATTTATTTGTCAGGGACAGAGGGAGAGAGAGCGAGCGAGCACAGGCAGACAGAGAGGCAGGCAGAGGCAGAGGGAGAAGCAGGTTCCCTGCCGAGCAAGGAGCCCGATGTGGGACTCGATCCCAGGACACTGGGATCATGACCTGAGCTGAAGGCAGCCGCTTAACCAACTGAGCCACCCAGGTGTCCCCGGGCTTTCTATCTTTAAAGAAATATAATAAATAAAAAATAATAAAATAAATAAAGAAAGGGGTGGGTCTCAGATCATGACACTCTCAGAAAGTCTTAGCCTAAGAAAACTTTAATGGCCCAGTTATAAATCTTCCAAAATGAGAATCTGTAATAGAAATACTGACAGACCTTTAATTATGGCAGCATTATGGGGCTTTGTATAATAAAGCCCACATATTTTCAGCTTAGATCATTATTTATAGGATGCCTTGCAAAGGATTTTATTTGCAAGTGCTTGCCTGAATCAATGAGGTGAAGTTTTGCACAGGGAAAGGAAGTGCAAAGTACACTGTGTGAAAAAACAGGGATTTACCTCCTGGGGATCAGGAGGCCCGGGGACCAGGGGCTTCAGGCAGTGAATGATGATTTTGACTCCTCCAGTTTGTATAAAAGGTTGAAGTTCAGTCTGGCGCAGTGCAGCATTCCACTAGACCTGCTGCCTCTTTGAGCAGGCGATTAATCTCATGATCGATAGACCATATGATTAGGCACTAATAGCTGATAGGAGGAGAGAATAAACAACCATAAATTTGCTTTGTACCGAGTAATCCAAGTGTAAGCGGGGTCATTTAATGGCCACATTGGGTCATGTTACCTAAGGGGCCATATGGAATAAAAATGGAAGACACATACATTTTTTAAGATCTTCCATTATTAGCTCAGGGTTATGGGACCAGGGTGGGGCTATGTGAGCGGAACCTATTGGTTTAGTATTCTTTGGTGACAGATGCAAAGGTTTTCATGTTCTGGGCATGGAGGGCTGACTGCAGAGAGAATAATGGAAAAGTGCCATTGTTGAAATAATTCCTCTATAAGCACTATCGTCAATCACCCTCCGTATAACATGAGTGGCCCTGGGTGGTCTGTCTCATCAGTCCGTGCAACGCCGGATTCTGTGACTACAGGACAAACTAAAGGGAAGCAGGGCTCAGAATCCAGGATAGGACTGTGTGCCTCTCTCAATCAAAGCAGTTGCTGGACTGTTTAATTTTGCCTTTGCATGCAGATCACCGCTCTGAGTTCCAAGGCTGGTTCTCAGGGTGTCATGAACTTCCAGTATTGGGAATGGTTACGCGACATAAAAGCAGGGATCCAGAAGGCCATAAATCTCATTCTTTCTTTTCTCCTTTTCCCTGGCTTCTTCCCTAAGACTCTGACCTCCTCCATCAGCCTCTTGAAAGAGAGAAATCAATCACCCCCAGACTAAAATGAAAACCTGGGCCTTCCCTAGGCATTGGATGGTTTTCCCTTGTCTGTGACAAAATTCAAGAAAATCTGAAAAATGTCAATTCCCTCTTACACACGTCCTTCTCTCCACCCCACTCTGAGCCCTGGGAAGCAAAAAGTCCTTAAGCTCTTGCTATTAAGGACCATGAAAAAGAAAAGGAAGACACTCTGTTAGCCCAAAAGGAATGTGCCAGAGAAAGTAATTGTTGGATAAAAAAAGAACATCAGCTGGGCCTGCACTTCGTTCTCAGCCCCTCAGCAAACCACACGAATCTCTTTCCTTTGAAAACTATCTGGGAAACAAACCCCTCCAAATCACCCTCTCCACTTCTGAACTGTTCCTCCCAGCCCCCGATCTCTCCGTCCCCCTCCCTCCCTGGTCCTACTAATATGGCCTTTGTTAGTTTCCAAGCCTTTGCAGAGCAACTGTTCACCAGTTCACCACCGTTCCTCATAGTCTAATTGTTCAATACTGCTGATAGCTCTCGAAGGGAGAGAAGAGCATTCGATAGGCTCTTTTGAGAAGAAAGCAGGAGCTTCAGACACCCTGGGGTTTGTTGGGGGAATTTTTGTTGTTGTTGTTCCCAGGAAGCTGGGAAATTCATTCCCCCTTCAAATGCAAGCTTTATCAATGCCCCCAAAGAAGTCCAGTGTGAGAAGCAGTTGCTACAGCCAACCTACATGAGAATTTTTCGGTTTACCCTGAAAATCCCGTCTTGGTTTACATTTATTCAGAGTTTCCATTCACAGAATTTCTGAGCTGGAAGACTTTTGGGCCAGGTACATTTATACCATAAAAGGATGTCCCCAAATGTCAAATCACAAGGGAGACTCCAAGATCCAGCCATTCCTCTGCTGACACTTATCGGAACAATAAAACCAGCCCAGCCAGGGCCACCCAGACTAACTCCCAGTCAGGAAGAAGGACTTGCCTGGGAAGGAAACAAACCAGAGGGCCAGGATAATCGTCTGCTCCGATGTGCTCCCAGGGGAGGGATATAGAGCACAGCGATAGAAGGGGACTTGGCAGAGAACATGGAGCTGAGCAGAGCAGAGCCTTGACCCCTGGGAACATGGGTCAGCGCTCTTTCCTCTACACCACCCTGCCTCCTAACATGTGTATTTTTTGAAGTTCTTCCTTAGTAACTATCAATTTTTAGCCATCTCTGAAACACCCAGAACATAGGGAAGACAATCCATTCCCTTCTTAAACTGATCTGAATTCTCCCCAGAAAGGTGGGTGGGAGTGGGGGGAGATACTTCCTTTGCAAACACACAGAGTCTGCTTAGATCTAATTCAGTTGTTCTGCCCTGATCTTGGTGGTTACCTCTAACCATGTCCTTGTGGAAACCCTGGAGAGCCTCTATGCAGACTGATTCCTAGCAGTAATAGTAGTCATAATACTACCTTCTGTTTATTGAGCACCAAATATACACTAGGACACTGGCAAAACAAAATCGTCAGTTAATACTGTTCCCCCATTTTGCAAATGAAAAATAAAACAAAATACAAACAAAGGAACTGTGTGAATTCCTGTGTGAGTGAAGGAACTCAGAGAGGTCGAACAACTTGTCCACAGTCACACAGCCTGTCAGGAGCAGAGACAAGGTTTAAATCACATCTATCTGTCACAAAGGCTGATTTGTTTCCCAGTAGATGATGTTCTTGTCCACAATGGCTTAAGATTTAAGGGTGATATTGCCCTATAATTCTCAGGAATTAGCTGGTACTGGTACCAATAGCTGGCGTTTCTGGTTAACATTTTTCCAAGCACAAAAACACTACAGTCTTACACCATTCCCATGGATACCGGAGGCTCATATCACTAAAGCAATCAGAAACAAGATGAGTCAGTCTCAGCAAAAGCACTAAGTATAGATTGAGGCCAGTGCTATGTGGGCAAAAAGGAGTGGAGTGAAAGAGACTATCTAAAAATTTCTTAAATCTTATTATAAAGCCTCACACCACCCCCTTCACCCCCCCCCAAAAAAAAACATAGGAAAGGGGCAAAAAAAAAACAACCCACAAAAAACAAAAAAACTTGACTCATTTATTCTTTCGTCCTCAGGAAATGTTGGCTGAGCACCTACTATGCACAGAAGTTTCCTAAATTGAATTAGAAAGGAAAGGGCTCTGTTTCCCAACTTATATTTGCCTTTGGACCCTTCGGTATTAGGCACAGTAATGGTAATTCATCAATCATTCTCCTTCATCAACCCATTTTACCCCAGCGCTGACGCTCTCTGTAAACACAAGAGAATCTGCCGCTCACTTGGCTATTTCTGTTCCTGTTACTATACAGCCATATTTTGCCATTCCTAAATGGAAAGTCCTAATAGAGTTTGGGAGATGTAATCCAAATGATTCAAGCATCTGACGATGATCCACATTCTCCTAAAAAGAAGGTGCAGAGACACAGATTTCAACAATTCCACTAGCCAGTAGCTTCCTGCTGATATCCACAGGTTCAGAGAGATATGAAAAACAAACCAGGCCTTCATTCAGATACTAGCAGGGATGCCTCCTGAAAGTCTTCTAGAAGAACTAAATCATGAAGAACCAGCAGGAATTATCCAGACAGAGGGGGATGGAGGTGGCCGGGGCGGGGGGGTGGAGGCAGGCAGAGAAAGACAAAGACAAGGTAGGCAGAGAAAATGCAAAGTGAAGAGGTCTGTAGGCAAGAAAGAACGTAGAACATTTCACTAGCTACAAAGTATATATTCTGGCTAGCAGGTAGAAGAAGGCTTGAGAGGTAAGCAAGGTCCAGTATTTTTAAAAGACTTTGTAACAGTGATCATTCTTCCATTCATTTCAGAAATGCTAATAAGCACCTACTATGCACCAGGCATGACGCTCAATCTCAGATATATGGAGATGGGTCAGCAATGTCTCAGGATACCTGTTACCACCACTCAATGATGAGCTGTACCTTACACAGCTGGTTAATGTTCACCATGAAATGTAAACTGGAACACAAGAAAATACCCCCTTGCTTTTTCTAATCCACCTACTAAATTAAACTATTCACACCTGCAGGGGAAGGACTCGCTTGCATTGGTTGACAATGAACATTAGCCAACCCCCTAGGATAACATTGGACTTTTGCCCACTCATCAATATTAATTGCAACATATATAGATGCCCCCTGTGTTCTCCCATTTCTCCAATTTCAGCCCTCACACCAAGGTAGGTTCTTAATCCAACGGAAGTTTCAGGGCACACACTTCGGTGCAGCTGGGACCATAAAAATTCACATGGTATCATTAAGCACCACTAGGTGAAAAAAAAAGCAAATGAAAATTACATGCTTTCCAACAACATAGAAAGCCCAAGGTCTACTTACAAAGAAAAAAAAAATCAGTCTGAATGCTATAAAAGAAGGCAAAATGATTTTCCACTAGCAACCATGCAGGACTCACATTTTTTCCCACATAATAAGATTCTAATTTTAAAAATAGAAATAAAATAAAATATCTCAATTACCAGAGACCTGACTCCATGGGAGTAACCCTAAAAATTATTAAGCCACAGAATCTGTTCTTTGGTGATGGAAATTAATGTTAGTATTCAGCTACTCACCTTGACTTATCTCATTATTTCCCAATACTAGGAATCTACCTGGTTTACCGTAGATTTAGGGGGACATGGAGGAAAGAAGAGTGCATAGATTCAGTCACTTGAAAAGAATCGTCCGTAAGATTCACTAACTCACCACCCAGTCAGGTATCCTAATCACATGAAATACAGTTCAAGTCAGTCACGTAATGCCAGCCACCTGGCCACACTCCACTCTCAACTTCTAGTGAATAACTTACCAAGTGAAATTCAGTGAAACTCACCTAAGACAGTTTTTCAAAAATGTGTGAGAGAAAAGAATCCTTTCATTGCTACAGAAACTTTTACCAAGTATCTTCTAGAGACCACAGAAGCAGTCCCTTCCAGTAAAGAGCACACTATTTGGGGGAAGAGGATGGTATGTGGGGGCAGAGGGTAGCATGTAAATCCACACAATTACAAAGCAAAGGTGCTGTCCCTTAGTCACTTACACAGAGAGGGGCATAGAATCACAAATGGGGAACACCTTACAGGCCCAAGGTAACCCAGGAAGGCTTCCTGGCAGCAGGGTTTTTGAGCTCAGTCTTAAAGAAGAGGAATCATTAAGGAGGTTTTCAAGTAGTTATGTAGGTATGATTGACTGTCCTAAGTTGGCAATATTTGCATTTTAGAATGTGCTCTGTTGGGTTGGGTTTTACAGAATGGAAGAAATTACTTTAAAAATCCTGCCTCTCTGGTGCTTGGGTGGCTCGGATGGTTAAGTGTCTGCCTTCAGCTCAGGTCATGATCCAGGGGTCCGGGGATCAAGTCCCACATCAGGCTCCCTGCTCCTTGGGGAGCCTGCTTCTCCCTCTGCCTCGTCTCTCTCTCTCTCTTTCCCTCTGTGTGTGTGTGTCATGAATAAATAAATATTTAAAAGGTAAAAATAATAAAATAAAAATCCTGCCTCTCAGCCAATGAGCCCAAAGACACTGGAATCTCTGGCAGAGTGGAGTCAGCTGAATAATGACCCCACTCCCCCCAAGACGGCTATGTCCTAATTCCAGATCTGTAAAAATACGGCAAAAATTCACGTTAAGGACCTTAAAGTGGGGAGATTATCCTATCATCCAGGTAGGCCCAATGATGTGATCGAAAGGTCGGTTACCTACGAGAGAGGCAGGAAGATCAAAGGTCGGGGGAGAAGGAAGCAGAGACTAGAGTGACAGAGCTACGCGCCAAAGAGGGGCCACACCAGCGTCTGGAAGCTGGACGAGACAAGGAACAGGCTTCTTCCTCGGAGCTTCCAGAAGGAGCCAGCCCTGCTGACACCAGCCTGGTTTTTAGACCTCCAACCTTCAGAACTGTAGGAAAATAAATTCGTGTCATTTTAAACCACTAAGTTTATGGTAACTTGTTACAGCAGCAATAAGAAACTAGAACATAGGGCTTGCAGCAAGAGGAAGAAGAGCGAAGTTAAACTCGCACTAACCTGACCTCACAAATCTGGGACACCAGGATGCGGCCCCAGTGAACAAACCATGTCAGTGGTCATTACTGAAGGAGTTGAACTTCACGCATAAAACCTAAACCAGGTGGTTGTGGACAGGACTGCAAGCGAGCAGTCATCTAGTGTCTGGCGAATGAATATTTGAGGGCCTCTGCCATGTCCCCCGCTCCAGGCTCAGTGTCTGTGTAGAACGCCCTACACCAAGGACATCTACACCCCCTCCCATGTGTGAAAAAAGAAAGAACCTGGACAGCAAGTGTTTTTGTCCCATTTGTTCACCAGCACCTAAAACAATGCTTGGCACACGATAGTTACTCAGTAATATTTAGTGAACTAATGAAAGTCTGGAAATAAAAAAAATACTCTATTTGTGAATAACAACTAAGTCTCTGGTGGATAATATTTCTTCTGAAAGGTTATCTGATTGGCAGACTCTGCAGATTTTGAGAACACAGCCTCCTCGAAATTGTACTTCTGGTTTTAGCCATACAATGCGACGTGTGATAAAAATGGCAAAACAAAAATTCGGAGAGTCAGTGAAACCAGGTTATATGGCAATATGTTAGATTCGTGTTCTTACTGTACTTGAGGGAAGCATTAATTTCCTTGAGAGTTGTTCTCCTTGGCTTAGTGCTGAAATGGCATAAAAGAGGCAGAGGTTTGATTCTCTTAGATTTACTATTCATGCCCTAGTATTCCAAGAATAAAATATCTGCAAGCAGGTACGGAAGACCTTTAATTAAATAAAATTTTATAGGCCTCTGAAATATCCCAAAGTTAAGGGCTAGAGGGCAAGGCAGCATGACTTAGACAGGCGAGGATTAAGTACCAGCAGGGAATAAACTGAGGCAGGTCAACACACATTTCCAAAGGGACTTTGTGTGTCAGGTAAGCTCGGAAGCACAGTCTCATTACTCTGGTTTCTTCTGCTGAAGACAGACACAGGGTAGGAATTAAATGGCTGCAGGCCTTAGGCTAATGACTAATACAAAGGAAAACAAATATCCATCCATTTTCTAAAGAATGTTCTCTGAACATCTACCCTGTGCCAAGCCCAGTGCTAGATCCTAGAGATAAAAACACAATGATAATTAGTTATTGAGTATATTCTTGGTACCAAGCAGTGGTGCTAAGTATGAGGTATGGTCTCATTACTAATATCCTCGTTTTCATGAGAAAACCACAGTTTAGAGAGTTCTTGTAATTCTGGAGTTCTTGTAGCTAGTGATTGGCAAGGTAAGAATTTGAATCCATGTACATGTGACTCTAGGGTCCATATCCTCCTGTATAAATGTCCCAGAGCCTCTGCCAGCAAGGGCCCCTCACTGAATGCCATCATGAAGTCAGACCTCGACAGACACATAGACACACAGACCCCCACACACACACACACACAGAGTTGGGATAAAATTGGCAACAAAATTGTCTACCGATCTACCTGCCCCAAGCACACAAAAATGTTGTTTTAAGCCTTCCAGAACAGTGGTTTTCAAACTGTAGCATACATCAGTGTCACCTAGAGGGTTTGTTAAAAAACAGATTACGGAGCTTCAATCCCCAAGTTTCTGGAATGGGGACCAAGGGTTTGCATTTCTAACAAGTCTCCACATGTGGCTGCTGCTGCTGGTCTGAGAACCACAGTTTGAGAACCTCTGATGTCTAAATGTGTCATGTAATCAAAGGGGGACGATTCTGTCTTTTTTGTTTGTGGTCTCTAGAAAAACACTAAGCACATACTAGGTATTCCGCAAATATTCACTGTGTGAATGAATCTGCTGTGTACTTGAAAAAGAGATAATCAACTTCATTAAAATTGTGTGCAAATTTAACGTAGAGGGGTTCCGACTGGGACCCAAGAGATTATCTCATGATTAAGGGCCTGAGCACCTTCGTGAATGTTGTGATGGATCCTTCGGCCACTGAGAGGCATGGTGTCGCTATATGGGGACTGTTACCACAACCTTCCTCCATTGTGGTGATGTGGTGTACTGGAAGGAACATGGAGTCAGTGCTAATTCTCTCATTACCAAGCACAGAATCTATCCAGCTAATTCTGTATAGCTGAATCTCTCTGGGCAAGTTCCTCACCTAGGAAAGCCGAGTTTTCTCTTTTATAAAATGGGTTCTTGAGAAGATCAAAACCAACAAATACAAAGTTTTAAAATAGCAGTTTAGCATACAGTAAGAATTCTTCCACAGTAGCTAGGATCACCCTAATCACAAATATACCTCTGTCAGGGTCATCACAGAAATCTTGATCTTTAGTAAACAGCTGTTCACTCAACAATTTAGAGCAAATATTTACCAAGCGGGCCAGTCACTATGCGGGGCATGTCTAATTCTCACAAGCCACACTGAGAACAGGTTAAAAAAAGAAAAAAAAAAAAAAAAAAAAGGAAGAAAAAAAAAAAAGATCCCCTTCCTAGATTTCTTGCCACCCAAAAGGGTTGTTCGAAAAACCCTGGGTGGAAAGGCCCAAAGGAGCTGTTTGGAGGAGCGTGGAGCCAAGAATCAACAAGAGTTATGTAAACAGGTGAAGCCAGGTGTTCCTCCTCTCTGAGGAGGCATGAAGAAAGTTGAGTCAACAACCGTCCTTGCTCTTAGGGCAAACAGTCACCACGCAGGACATTCCCCTGGCAGGTGTGAACGGATCAGAGGAGGCTACACTGTCCCATAAGAACAGCTGGGGGGTTCTATCCCAGGCTCTCTCTTAAGCTCTCGGCACACAGGCACTTGGCTTCTCCAAGCCTCAAGAGTCTCGGTCTGCGTCTACCAGTCTCCTCACCTGAAACACAACGGGCAACACAAAAATGCCCCTCCCCTGAGTGACAGTCCGTGTCCACCACGGAGAGCTGCGGCAAGTTCCACAGGGCAGAAAACTAAAATGACGAGTAAGGCAACCGGAGAGCAGAAAGTAACCTTTACAATTTTGTATTCCTGTGTTCATTCATAATGTAAAAGACTTAGAAAGGTACCCATTTGGACTCTTGGGAACAGGAAAATCCCAAAACCATAGTTTACTATTTTCAAAGGAGTTTCAATATGGGCAGAAATCAAGAATACTGTTCTTCAGGCTAAGTTTATACCCTGAAATATGCTTCTTGTAAGAAATAATTTAAAAATGTGGAATCTAAAATTAAGCAAAAATAACATACAGTATGTTCAGCTTTGAAATTTGCCGGGACTCAGCCAAGTTTACCATAAACAGAAGGCAGAATTGTCTATTTTTAACTTTACAGCCCTTGGGTGATTAAAATTTTGAGCCATAATAAACAACTTTTTTCATCTTTGCAACATAATTTCTCATTTGAAATTGCAGTCTTTTTAGTTGTTTAGGAGATATGGATTGAGCACTTCGTGTTTTTAAATTCTTTCTTAAACGGAAATTTCTCGCAGAGACTAAACGCATTCATTAGCATGCCAAAAGCACAGATTTTTTAAAAAAAAGAAAGAAAGAAAGGAAGGAAAAAAGAAAGAAAGGAAGAAGAGGAAAAGAACCTCACTAAAGCCAGAAAGTAAATTGCCTTCTCTTCTTCTGTTTCAACTGTTGAACAATTTGCACCTTTGGCCGGTTGCATTTTAGAAGAACACAGCAACAGATCCCCCCATTCTGCCTATGCAAGTGGAAGCACTACAAACACCTCACCATCGCCCAGCAGATTATCTGGCAATTTGGCATGTCTGCAGATCTATTATGTCAGCAGAAAGTGTATCTTCCCACCAGGAGAGACGGTTGCATATGCAATAAACCAATAGCCTTTGACACACCAGTTAATTACATCAGTTAACTACTATCTCCTGTGCATGATCATAGTGTTAATGAAACTATTTTGGTGTGGAAATGAAACAGGTCAGGACAAGCAGATCAGGAAACAGAAAGGATTTAGGGTCATATAGGATGATAATGTGCTGAGTCACACAGAACTTAACCTTGGCCCCCAAAAAGGATATTAAATTATTCCCTCTGCTGTTGAGTAACGCTCATATTCTTTTCCTTTGGCATCACTTAGCACTAAGTAGCACAAAACTCTTTAGAAATTATCCAGTTTAACCCTTTTGCCTCCCCATCAAGAGCTATTAGCATCTGCGTGATTGGAGACCAACAGAAGCCCAGTCCAGAGGTGTTGACTTTGAATGCAATGGGTTTTTTTGCCCTGAGAGGGATGAGTGAAAGATAATGCCCGATTTCTGGTTTGGATGACAGGGTGAAGAATGGTGTCAGCCACTCATTTTGAAACACGGGAAGATGAGCAGATTGTTGGAAAAATGGGTCAGGCAGTGCAAGATGTTAACTCAGGTTTTTTCTCTCTTTTTTTTTTTTTTTTTCATGTCAAGTGTGGGTTTGAGGCTCCAGAGAAGGACCTAACTCCTACTTTGGTCTTCTAGAACAAAAGAGACTCTCCCACCAGACACCAAATATTTAAGCTCGTTCTTAATGTCATTCTAAAGAATCCCTCCTCCAGACTAGCCATTGCTTTCCTCAACCGTCCCTCCCTATGATATGATTTCCTGATCCATTAGCATCCACCCGGGACTGCATTTTGTTGGCATTCTTTTTAGCATGTGTACCAAAACTGGGCAAAAATATTCCAGCTGTGGTCAGACCACAGCCCAACACAGCCTTCGCCTTTTGAACGGCAATGTCACACTGCTGGCTTCTATTAATCTTGTGGTCCACTTACACTCTTGGGTTGTTTTCCCATCAACTGCTGTCAAATTAGGTTTCCTCCACCCTGCCTTTGTATAATGAAAGTTCTATTCAAAAGGCAGAATGCCCCATGCCTAGCCTGCCCGTGTTTAACAGAAAATGGGGATTTTCATCCCATTTTCATTTCATTCCTACCAGTTCGCCTCCAGTTTTGCCCAGAATGCCCAGATATAGCCTTTAGGAATGAACTTTCTCGGGCTACCTTCCAAGAGTAAAAGAGTGGAAATGTTCTGTCCCTCTTACCACTGGATTCTCCATAACCCAGGCTACTTTATAAATAACACTTTGCGCTATAGAACACATGGAAAGCCACCGAGGGGTGGGAGGACGCTACACACAAGAAAACAAGATGATTTTTTCCGCTGGTCTTGGAACCATGCAGATCTACTGTCAATTACTTCTTTCTTATTGTAGAGTACAAAATTTGTATATCCAAAATATAAATTTAGATGCTGTGCAGTGCTTTACCCACCACCCCCCAACCCCGCTCTAAAAAGAACAGCCAGATATTTACCAACATCCTGGAGGCCAGTAAACAATTTAGGTCATTTTTGTGGACAGTAGTAAGGAATGCTGATTGCATTTACTTAGCTATCAGTATGTAACAGGCTGTGTAGCCTTCAGGGCAGAGGTACAGAAAAAAGTGTAAAGGAGAGGGCTACGTTTAAAAAAAAAAAGAAAGAAAGAAAAAAAGCATCCTGGCCAATTTTCAGCACTTATCTCCATTCTGCAGCCCCTCTGCCTGGTTGTCTCAGGGTCATATAAGGATTCGGTAAAGGAGCGGTCTCAAGGCTTCTATCTCCCTGGATTTTCCTATCCTCGTTTATTGGGTACCCCTCGAGTTTGGTGGAACCTAACGTCTGGATTTCCACCAGGTCACGGAGCTGCAGTAAAAGTTACTCTTTGATGAACCCACACCAAAATTTCTTCGTAAAAATCCCTGAGACGTATAAACGCAACTTCATACCCCTGTGGAATACCCCTTCATACCCTTCGTGGAAGAGGGCGAGAGGAGCAATACACTTAACCTGATGCTTATCAATGTCAGAAATCAGAATGTACTTCTTAATAGTTAAGCTCATTACATACTCTTTTAAAGAAGAATGGGACTACAGCTGTTTGGGGGTAATGTAGATGTAGCTATGCCTGAAGGCAGGAGGAAAGACAAGATCACTTCCCAGTAACTGTCGGAGTTCATTAATAATGCCACCAGGGCAGGCACTGGTGACTCAGAACTGAGACCCGAGAGAGTGTTATGAAATCTCAAGTTAGGGAAAGTTGATTCTTATCAGCAACTCACTCGCCAGACCAGCTTTCAGGGAAGGTACCCTAACTTCTTTCCTTACTTTCTGGTCTGTAAAAAAAGGTAACCCCCAGGAATCTCTTAGGGAAAAGAAAAAGGTCTCTGTGAATGAGACCATCCAGGATTAAGAGTCAACTACAGACCTCCTTGCTCTGCAGAACCAACCAGCCCCCTAGACCCTCTCAGAAAACGCTCAACCTGACCTTTATCCAAAGATACTTCGTCTCAGGAACCTGGCAAGAGGAGCTACGCAGGTCAGATTCCAGGCTGTCCTCGACAAACTGCTTTCTGCCTTTCATTCTCAGAGTAACTAAATGAGCTAAGAATTATTTCTATTTGACAGATTAGGAAACCGAGATTCCATATGTTTAAAATGATTAATTCTTTTATAAGAAAGTGAGAGCTCGGGTTCATCCACAAATCAGTCTGACCACCCAAGGTTCTTTCCTTTTCTAAGGGGGCAGGTGTAAGGTTATTATTTTGAAATTAAGTTTTGTGTGACTAAAAATGAATGAAAGAACGCTCTTGCTCTTTGGCTCTCTGAGGGGCAAAGGTGCCATAATTGCATTTCTTTCTTTTTTTTTTTTTTCTTGCCATAATCTTCGCTCCACTTAATTTAGCCTCCTTCAACTTTAAAAGAGTAAATGAGCAAACAGTAAGAATAAGGAACATTTCATTTTTACACATTAGTTAACGCATAAGCAACATCTATCACAACGGGAGAAGAGTTCAGGGCTTCCCTATTTCCTCCTCTAAACAAGCAGGAGGATCATAATCAACTCTGACCAATCACTGCTGACGTTTGGGCTTAAGACCACCAAAACACCTACGTCCAAGGTAGATGTGTCTGAATGCAGGCTCCTGGCCCTGGCTGCACACCAGGCATCACCAGGAGAGTTCTAGAAAATGTTAATGCCTGATCCCACCCCAGGTCATGCTAAAAGGGCCGCCAAGGCTGACACCCACAGTCCAAAAGCAATGGACCTGAGGTTTAAACACAATACAAAATAAGTTTCTTTATTTTTCATCCAAGGATGAAAAAGGAGAGAGAACCATATATCCAGTAACTTACGTGGCTTATCTGATTCTTAAAGGGATACACACATCTGCCCTAGCCTGCCGTCCAACCGCCCCAGTGAACAGGCATTCTGCTGCTGGGCCCGTGGTTGAGTTCCAATTCATGGTAACAGCGCAACTCAGTCCTTCTGAATCTCTTTTTCCTTGTCTATAAAGTTGGGTCAATAACACTGACCTTGCAGAGTGGTCTTCAGACAGTTGTATAAGATGCTTAAGACACCGTGCTTAATGGATGCCTCAACCTTCTGAAATGTCTCTGTTTGGCGGCTCTAGGCCCCAAAGAATTCCTTTAGTACATGTGAGTCATCATTCATTCTAAAAACTACAAGCTTCTGTCCTCTAGCATTTTCCCTTAAGAGATGATCTTGATCCGTAAGATTAAGTGTAGGATATTTACATTCATAATCTAACGCTCCCATATTTATAGGATCGTTTACTTAAGACCACCCTTGCCTAAGTGGAAGTTTCTTTTAAATACAGGGCATCTGTTTTTGAGCACCTATCATGTGTCTGGTATTGTGCCAAGTATCCTAGACACACAATCCAATTTCATTAAGCTCTTATGTAGCTTCTTCAGGAAAAGAAGTATCTCTCTTTAGAGATGATGAAATTGGGTTTCACAGAGGTGAAGTAACGTGCATTCACACACACAGATGGAGCTAATGGGGGCACGTATAAGAATTTGGACACAGGTCTATCAAAACTCCCAATGTCAGGCCGTAACTGCATCTCCCAGTGTATAACACAGTTCATATATAAAGTGTATATGAATAATTTATATACAAAGTATTCATAAAACACTTTGTGCATGTGTCTACATGCCAGACTTCAAAATTTTATAAGCTATATTTTTGTACATAGAATGGCACCATAAGATTAATTTCTAAATCAATGTTGAAACTCATCTAGTTTCTGTGTTTAGCGGTTGGTGTTAATTTACCTCTCGTGTTAGAAAGGTTCTACAGTACCTCCCACCCCAGCCCTTTCATACTATTCAAGCTTTTTATTAGCCCTAATGTTGATTGCCTTCCCAGGGCATCTACTGGTTTTCGTATAATTTGTCTAATTAAATTTAAAGAAGAGATGTTTCAGGGAGCACCATTTCATCATTTCCTCTTATACTCCATTCTTTGGGCTTTAATGAGCACCTAAACCCCATCTTAACTCAGCCTTAGTTTCAGCACAGATGAGCTGTGCTTGTTAAGACAGTCTTCAGTTGTCAGGAAAAATAGCCTTATTAAGGTCATGGAATGTGGAGGGTTTGATTAAAGCTAATCAAGGAAGAAAGCCAGGCTGCAGCACTGTGAAACCAGTCTCAGTACATGTTTAACGTAACTTAACCTAGCCTATCTGGTAAAAGCAGACATAAATAAGATCAGGTTTCCAAAAAGAATGCATGAACACATGCAGGCATATTACATGGTGTAATATACCTCCTTGCATGTGAGCCCAACAGCTCTTTCAATAAGCAGTATAGATTTTATAAACCACATGGACGCAAGTGACAGTGGAGGGTTGTCAATAGCCCCTTGTCACGGGCGGGGGGTGTTGGAGAGGAGAATTACTTACATTCTTTCAGATTTAAAATGTGTTATCTGTGGTTATGTCCAGCCGATACTGGCACACAGATACCACTATCTGTCTCATTACTAAGTTAGGCTTCCAGCTCAGTAAGCCTGGAGCGGCCATCACTAGCAAATGCAATGCTGAGGCATTCAACATGAACGATATTGAGGAAAGCTCTTCTAAATGGGGTGTGTAATATTGTTCTCATTTTAAGAAATCTGACAGCTGGGTATCAGGAAGGAATAGTTGGAACCTGGAAATCTGAAAACCCAGGGCTCTAGTCTAGACGCTAAAGTAACTGGTCACATGACCTTCCAAAAGATTCCTGGCCTGGGCTACCTGGGCCTCTGTGCTCCTAAGATGCAAATGAGTATTAACAGTGAACTAAACAGTCTCCTAAAATCGTAAAAGTCCTATGGTGCTCTAACAGTCTACTTCCAAATCTAAGTTCTGTGATGCTGTTAAAGTCTACTTCAACCTTCATGCCAGTTTTCTTCCTAATTTAAGGCAGTGTGTTAATATGAAGGGCCACTCTAATTGGTTACTCGATACTTAAAAATTTAATAAGAATCCGAGGGCAGAGGCGCCTGGGTGGCTCAGTGGGTTAAGCCTCTGCCTTCGGCTCAGGTCATGATCTCAGGGTCTTGGGATAGAGCCCCGAATCAGGCTCTCTGCTCAGCAGGGAGCCTGCTTCCCCCTCCTGCTTTGTCCACCTCTCTGCCTACTTGTGCTCTCCCTCTGTGTCAAATAAATGAATAAATAATCCTAAAAAAAAAAAAAAAAAGAATCCTAGGGCATCTGAAGCATCTGCCTTAGTATCAAGTCATGAACCTAGGGTCCTCAGATTGAGCCCCATATTGAACTCCTTCTCTGCAGGGAGTCCGCTTTTCCCTCTCATTCTCCCTCTGTGTTCTACCTCCCAGTCTCACTCTTTCTCTCTCTCTCAAATAAATTTTTTAAAAAAATCTAAAAAAAAAAAAAAGAATCCTAATTCAAAGAATACCTATGGAGAATAAATGAGTGTAAAGCCTTGAGGAGTTTCAAAAATGAAAACCCAGTGTCCTGATGAAGATCTCTTTTCTCTTTGTTGATATCTTTCCACTTACTCTTTACTTTCTATCCTTTTCCCTTCCAGATATGCAACTTCAGGACATATTATCATTAACACACACATTTAAAAAAAAATCTTTACAGCTAGGGGAGTCTGGGTGGCTCATTCAGCTGGACATCCGACTCCTGTTCTCAGCTCAGGTCTTGATCTCAGGGTGATGAGTTCAAGCCCTGTATTTAAAATATATATATATATCTTTACAGATAATTCCATGACATTCCTAACATTCCTAATGTTAGGCAGAATCTGTAAATTCATGATTATCAATCTATAGTAGTAATAACTAATACATACTTTAACCTGGTCATCAAAGAATCTTGCAGTGGTCATCTGTAGGAGTCCCCATGTCAAAATTACATCCTGGGTAACTAAAACAGGTAAGAAAGTCCATGAGACACATGCACTGGAGAGTTTAGAGTTCCACACAGTAAAATGGTCATGAGAAACAGCAGACCTTGCCTTCTACAATAACCTGACTCACCACCTTTTTCTGATTTACTGGAGGTAATGGAATACAGAGGCTTAGGAAGAGCAGAGGAGAGCTGTGCATAATGGGATTTAAATAATCTGATTTTCCTAAGAAAAGAAATTGAGAAGCAAAGAGATAAAGGAGTTTCTGTACACACACACACACACACACACACACACACACACACTCTTTAAAGCACCCTGTAGTTTCCAAAGCACTCTTGTATCCCTTAGGTATCATTTAGTGATTATAAACACACACACACACACACACACACACACACACACACACAACACAGAAGGCAAAGTTTCCAGTTTTTAAGCAACAGAGGAGCAAAGAAATTAAACGACTTCAGCAACTTAACACACTTTGTTAATGGCAGCACCAGAAGTAAACTCTGGGTCCTCTGAATTCCAATCTAATGTTATCCCGCTATTCTTTGCTGCCTCCTTCTTTTTTTTTCTTTTTTTTTAACTCAACAAATATTTATTGAGTGCTGGTTACACGTCAGGCACTGTTCTAGATACCAGGAAAACAACAGTGAACAAGATCAATAAAGCCTTTCCCCTGCTAAAACATTCTAGTGTGCATATGCATGTATTTACAATATGTAGAGTTTAATATATATGGCTTCTCATATACACTTTTCTATACCAGCCAGTTTATGAGACTCATTAAAAATTAAGATCACATATAAATATTTATTATTTTTTAAGAACTGCACTCATTAGGTCAACACAGAACAAATAAACTCCAGCTACTCCAGCCTCCTTCCTTCTCCATTCCTCCACACAGCTAGCCTTTTAAAACAATCTAAGCAAATAGCAAAGTAACATCTATTCAAGTTACACATTTGTTCACATGCTGAGAAAGAAAAAAAAATGGCTATAAAAGTCTTTAGAGAAAGGAGAGGTTCAAAATTATGGAGAGAGCTTTTTTTAAGGATCATTTTAAGCATACATATAGGATCTTAAAGAATGCACATGGACATCTTGTTTGGAAAAAGTTTGTTCTTTTTTCTTTCTTCTTTTTAATCTACACAAAGCACAGTCTTAAAAAGCCTAGAGTTAGGGGGGGTGTATGCTCCCCATCTCTAGTTCTGCTGCTGAATGAAAGATCCACAGGAAATTAACACAGTGGTAGGGAGTTTCTGGCCAAGAGTGAACTCTGAAACAAAAGACCCACTATTGTGTAAGAAAAATCTGACATCTACACCCTCAGCCATGTTTTAAACTTCAGTAATCCTTTAGGATGATTTATGATTTGTTGTAAGTTTTTAACATATATATCTAGTGTGCTGTATTACTCCTCATCTTCTAACTCCTCCTAAAAAAAATTAAAAGATTTTAGTTTCTTTGTTCCCTCCTCTCCCTGTTTGTCTTTTTTAGCCAGCAACAGAGCAAATGAATGTAACCCGCTTCCTTCTTTTACCATCCATATCAAAAGCACACTACCTTCAAGGTTTACAGGATTTCCATTACGACCAGGTGACCTGAGATTATAATATTAGTGTTTGTTGTTTTGAGCTGATATTACAGAAAGTGATCATTTCTTGGTAAATTGGTGAACCTGACATTGTTGATATTTCCCCATTTCTAATATCCTTTACAGTAGTAATACCATGGAAAGAATACTAAGGCATGACAGGGGGAGTCAATAATCTAAGAATTTAAACTCAAACCACGTGCTACTCAGAAACATCCACAGAGCATGATCCGTTTATGGGATGAAGTTAAAAGGTGAGATTCTTTTAGTAATCGTCCTGGATTGCCTTGTTTGACATTCAAGGCCAATCTCTCAGAGAACTTTTTAGATGGGTTTTCTTGATTCCTTTTTGGTCAAAAAATGGCATTAGCAAATGCTATCCTGCAAAAGCAATTGGGTTTACTTCATTTCTAACAATACTAGTTTCCCTAGATTTACTTGCTTGTCGGGAAACACATAAAATTGTGACCCACCAACTCAAAATCCTGCTCCTCGTCTATTTAAATTGGTGCTGGTAGAGCCAGAAGTAGAACAAGTCACCAAAGTATCTGCTGGAGAAGTTTTCTGGGCACATTCCAAAAGTCTACATCTGCTTGGCAACAGCTCAGGAAAGAGATACGGTTACTCTTTTTACAGTAACATAGCTTTCCCAGGCTTCAATGTATGAAAAACAGCTTGCTCTCTATCAGAAGAAAATCCAACCAGATTTACAAAAATCACATACTCACTATTCTACCCCATCAACTTAAACATCACCGCCTTGTACTAGACCAAAATCATCAATGACATGGTTATCACATACTGTCCTGTTCATGTGGGCTGAGAGTCCAGTGGGATTTTTTTCCTTTTCTTTTTGCAACATAAACACTTAAAGCATTTAGTGATAAAATATTAAAAGCGTGAGGCTCCAGACCCAGTGAGTACAAGCTGCTGATATAGCACCAGGCACCAAAGAAAGGTGTCAAGTATGTTAAAATATGGCTCTAGCTTAGACATTAGGGGCCCTATTCTTTCCCTAATATGCTTGCCTTGTTCCTACTGTCCACAGTTAAATGCGCACATCAGCACTAAAATGCATCCCCTTAAAATCTAGAGAGGAAATTCAACACGTCTATGTCAATGAACAAAGTAATTGTCACATTTGTTCACCACAAACAACAGATCTAGACACTGTTTTTAATTATAACATTAATTGATCTTTTGTCACCACTAATTAGAGCAATAACATCACATTTAGTTACTTTACTAGCAGGAGTCAACTTTGAGTTGCTGGAAAATCCATCAATGGGGAAGAGGGTGAAGTGGGCAGAAAAAGAAGAATTTAGGGAAAAAAAAAGTCACATTATTTTTAAAAAAAGAAATGTTTATCACAGCTGGGTACATTTTTATATTCTAATCTTACCTCTTGTGAAAACTTCATTTGATCTCTTTGCGATTAGGGTTCATACTCTCATAACGTAAAGCATTCTCTCATTGTTGGGAAATTACAGATAAGGAAGAATGGCTGATGACCAGAAAAACTACCTTTGTGCCTTGAAAAAGAAGTCACATGAACCTGTCATAGCCCTGGTCTGTGAGAAATGTAAGGGACTTTAATGGGTGTTTTAGTAGAACCACTTAAAATTAAGTGATGAATTGGAATGGGAAAAGTTATTCCAATAAAAGCAAACAAATTAACTAACCTGACCTTGGTCCACTTAAAAGATTCATTTTCTTAATGGAAACAAACTCTTTGAGTCTAGCTCAGGTTTAACCACTGAAGTGTATGTGGAACCTAAATTAAGCTATAGAAATGTATGCCTGCAGAAACTCAGGTGTATACATGCACAAGTAGGTAAGAGTTCTTATAGCTGCGGGATATGCTACTGGCATGGTCTAGTATGACCCACTTCTACAATGATTACCACGTAAGTCAGAAACCTGTTAAGACCCAATTAACAAAAATGTTATGCATCACTGATGCATGTTTTGTCCAGAGCTTAATTCCACTGTTTTCCTAAGTAAATTCTGTCTTTTCTATTCATTAACTTCCTCTTCCCTTGAGTACAAGCAGCAGCTTCTCCCATTTTGTTTAAAAAGGTTACAGAAGATCTGAAAATTACAGGGCAATGGGCATGTCTTTGCGTCCATTACTCAAAAAGAGTTAAGATAACATCTGTCTTCATCACACATTTAGCATCTCTGATGTTGTAAAAACTAGGAATCTTTATTTCACTAGCAGTCTGAAAGACACCATCAACATAGCCCAAGCAAACTGGAAACGGACTGGTCTTTTCTCTTCTTCTTACTTTAACAACCAAAACTGTTTTAATAAAAAGTAAAAGTAATTACTGAGTAAGTCATTTTAGGAGCATAAGAAAAGCTCGGAGCCTAGGCTGATGAGACAAAACAATCATGTTTGCAACAATCGAAGACACTGACTTTGGCTTCTTGAAGGAGAGGCAAGGAAGGTTCATCCTAACAATGTCAGAACCATTACGCTGAGTCAATTTCTTTGTCTATCAAGCCAGGATTCTAACTTGAACGGGGGCCCTTACTAGACAACCTGAAGGAATGCATGACTGTGCTCTGAAAGTCTCTCAAAATTCCTCGCTTCATTAGTGATCTTCAACACATTCATTATCTCTAAACTCCCTTTGGAAAACATCCCTAATGTGATATACAGCAAAGAACTAGTAACCTCAGGTAAGAAAACATGACTGCTTTCTTTCCGTAGGTATATTTCACTTGCAAAGCAACTGCCCCTTAAAATCAAGTTGAATGGATTTATGCTCTTACTCTACACAACACAGATATACATACAATAAACTAATCCTGGTCTACTTCATATGGTCAAAAATGACCTTTACTTAATCTTGCACTTTTAACGTTAGGAGGATTAATGGGGGGAAAAAAAAAAGCAGGAGGTAGGCACCACCATTTGTTGGGAAGAGTACTACTGTCCTGAGTGAGCGACGTTTGGAAAGTCACTTCACGATCAGAATCTGAATTTGCTTATCTGGGAAGTGTAAGGGATTGTATCAGCTAACCTCCCTAAGGTATCAAAAATTAAAATTCTCTTTTTATGTATGTAAAATCATCAATTTCCTTTTCCTGCAGGCCTGTGCTCATCTTAAACAAGACATGAAGGAATATGTTAATAAACACTTTTACTCAGGGTACATATTTTTTACTTCACACCTAGTAAAACTCATCATTCTTAACTGGGCTCTTCACATCTCATTATGGCCCACTATTCTTCCTCTTCATTTTTTATTAAATTCATTTGGTGCTCAGTACAATTGTATTATTACGCCATTCACCCAAAATAAAGGCACATGAAATAAGGTTGATTAAAATAAACGGCCCAAACCTAAAACACAGGCAGTTTCATCTGAACCATTCCATTCAATGCGTAAACTTTAAGGATCTAGTATTTGCCAGAGGCTTAGAGTGTGAGAGCAAGGACTTGCAAAGGTCCCTGACCTTGAGCAGCTCCCAGGGCACGGAGGAAGCCAACAACTGTCCTACAATGGGTAAGTGCTGGGTGGATACAGGATATTCATTGGGGTCCCACACATTCTAAAAGGTTCCTGCAGAGTGAAAGGTAAGGTTCTGGTGAATAATACTTGGGCTTATAATTTAAGACAAAGAAAAATGGAGGAAGTTCTCTACTTGGAACAGTTCCTAACTTTTCAAGATAATAAGTTCTTTTAAAAACTTGGCAATCTTTACCAACCCTCTTCCCAGAAAAATTCACAGGTGGTCTAAATTTTGCATTCAGTTTTAGTTACTAATATGCAGACCACAAGTTCACCTAGCCTTTTTATCCTGTCACTATTAACGAATGGTTTATTAATGGCTCAAATGATGGCATACCAAAAACTGGCCAATGAATCAGGCAGGGTGAGATGAAACTAAGATATCTTCTAACACTCATGTTCTTCTGAGTCTAGATCTCTAAAGATTCCAAAAGAGCTCCATATGTTGGAAGGTGAATGAGAATCAATAAACAGACACTGGTGTTTGTTGTCAAAAAATAAAAATCAATGAAGTGCAAGATGGCAGAGACCATATGGGCGGCAGTGGTTATTAACATACCTGCAGGAGAGGAGAGAACTCCATCAACTCTGTGTTGTTCCTGAGGTGGAATCAGGGCCAAGGAGAGATGCTAATGAGAGACAGATTTCAGCTAAGTAAAAGAAAGCATTTTTAAACAATGTGCATTATGACGACAGAGGGGCTGCCCCACGAGGAAGAGAGCTCCCCTTCTACTGGAGAAGGCAGTTTAGTTGTAGTGCGGGAAGAGGAAACTAGGCTCTGGTTTCAGTTTTGCCTGTGGCTAGACACGTGAGCTGAGGCAAGTTTCTCTACTCTTATATAACTTAGTTTCCTCACCTGTAACCTGGAAGTTATAAAACCCACAGGTAAGTCAAATGAGATGGTGAGAAAGTGCCTACTCCAGTACCCTGTAGGTATTAGGTGTTCCATATAAGTTCTTGCCAACCTTCGTTCCCCCAGTCCCTCCCTTCTTTTCTGCAAGTATTTAAGCAGAGGCTTTTGGGGGTAACACCTAGGAGGTTCCTCCAGAGGAAGGCGGTTAGACAAAATGGCCTTTAATATCCCTTCAAGTGTAGGGTTTGGTTAGCAAAAGTATTCTTAGGTGCTACCTCCTTTGCCTTATGGGTACAAAGTGGAAATGATTTACCTCCATCCATCTCCCTTAAGGAGCCACCTACAAAAATCAGAATGAATGCTCTTATTTTTCTTCTTAGGTATTATATGCTTGCTAGCTCATTCCACTTTATTTCAAAGAATTTTCCATAAGCTCTTAAATGTTTCCATATGACACCATATTCAGCAGGTAACCTGAGTTCATACCATTCCCCAAACGCGCGTCCCTATAAAACGTTCCAGAATCTCTTTGTGTGCTCTGAATAGAATTTGTTAGGTTGCCAAATCATTCGGTCTTCTCCACATAGCCTTGTCGTTCCTAACTTGGTTATCAAATTCTTTTATCAGCATATTTTAATCAAAGCTTTTCAAAACAGTCTGAGGGTGAGGAAATACCAGAAGGTCTAAATGAAAAAGGCAAGAGGGCAAAACACAACTACCGATGGGGACAAAAGCAAAGGGCTACTCTGACTTCGCTTCAGGATACAACAACGGCGGAAGCTACTGTCATCTTCGGAGAAAAAAAATGCCAGCTCAAATGTCACATGTGAATAAATTATTGGCCGTCCGTAAACAACAACAAAAAGAAGGTATTCTCGTTTTATTCCTAACCCATGAGCATACACAAGATCTTGAGTTAAAACCACCTCAAAGCGGGGGCAGGGGGACTCTCTTTTGTCAAGAAAGCATCAGCCACCCCTCAAGAGTTTTAAAAATAAAATGAAAAATTAAAAAAGGAAGAAAAGTCCCAGGCTCCATGCCTCCTAAGGCAGCAGAGATTCGCTCCTCTCGTGGTGGGAAGCAGAGATGGTGGGCACGATCCAGAGTCACAGCTGCTTTGGAAGCCGCCGGGCTCTCCTGTCATTTCAGAAGCCTTGCTGCATACAGACACATTTGAACATGGCCACCTGGATTCCCTCCTCTCATGGCGGGAGGCCAGGTTACAGTGGTTCCATCCACGGCTGCTCCCTAGAAGGAAGAAGGAAGGCCTCTACGCAAAGTGTTTGCCACCCTACATGGGGGGTGATTTTTCAAGTGGGGCAATAATTAAAAAGAAAAATACTGGCTGCCTCCTCCCATCCAGCCCCAGTTTTAGAACTAAAGGAAATCATTGTTTCTTTCATTATTATTTTCTTTCAACCATGACAATAAACACTCTTCAGCGATAACTCATCAGTGGAAGCTATTCAAAGAATTTTACATTGATAACACCACAAATGTGGAACTGGAAAGAACTTTGTTGATAATTTGTTCTGAACCTCTCACTATTCACATACCTGGGATGTCTGCTTCTCTGCTGGTCAAAATAGAAAATCCTTATGAAAGATGTGTAATACAAATCTTCCTGTCTATTCCACAAAGAATTAATCTTTCCTTCCTTTGTGAGTGTCATATCTCATATATGACACTCACTACATTATTCAGTTTTAGTGTCTGTCTCCACTGTAAGACCTTAAGCGTCTTGAGAGGAGGACTCATCTATGGATCCAAGATGCCAAGCATAATGATTGGCTCAGAGAAGATTCTCACGGTTGCCTCAAAAAGTAGCTGCTCAATTAACCTGGCTCAAAGGAAGGACACTGAAGGGTCAAGAGGCTAAAATGACTGCCCAAAGCTCACACGGCTAAAACAAGAACCCAATCCCCTCCCAGTAGTGTTCTCAATTCTCCAACGGGGACTCTCCCATGCTACAGGGGACGATAGGACTGGCTGTTTATTTTATTGGTCCTCAAACCCAATTATTCTTTCGTCAGCATTGAAGCAACTCTTCCTCCAATAAGTCTCTCAGATTCAAGAAAAAGGATTCTGTTTTGCCTTGTATTAAACAATTTGATAAAAAGCTAGTAAACAGAGAGGTTTTACACATGCAAATCTGCCCTTGCACCCAATTTCAATTCTCTTATTTTCCTGATCTATATTCCTGCTCTCCAGATGGACCATCAGCTTTATACAATGCCAGCAACAGCTTGTGTATTGTTGTTTAAAACAAAGATGATGGATTAAATATCATATGCAATGTGAGGAAAGAGGTTAAGGCTATATCCTGTTCTGAAATATATCATAAACCCAGTCCATGTAGCTTTTTTTCCCAGTGGATTCGTATAAATAAAGATTTAATTTTATTTTTCAGACTCCTAAGAGGAAGCATGCATTCATCTAGAATATGGAGCCTTTCCATCGCTCCAGATTTATTCTCGTTCTAAGGCATCATTACCCTCCAAATTATACAGACTTATGTCATTTCATTGAAACACTCATTCACCCATCACATGCCCAGATCCAACAGTAACACTTTTGTTTTAAAATTATGCCAAAATGAGCAAACTTGAAATTCTTTCACCTATATTAAGTACTCTGCAAAATGTCTTAATCGTCTCCAATAAATTCCAACAAAAAAAATCTACAATTTCAATGCAAAATATATAAACCAAAGAAATCACAGCAGAGGTCTCTTTTTGTACCCTCTGCATTATTATCCGAAGCTGCTTGCAAAGCGCTTGCCAGTAGGGTGGGCTGTGTATGGGAATCAGCCCTACTGTATAGGTTTCCTGCCATGACTATGGGCTCTGCCTGGCATATTTACATGTTGTCCCCATTAGAAAAATGATAAATAAATAATAAATAAATAGAACCCCTTCAGAAGCCAGAATGGGAGAACAGGTGCACAATGCAAAGATAATTCTATAAAGGGATTCTGATGATAGGATATCATCTAAGGAGATTATTATCAACAAAAGAATACTGATTAGGGTGTAGGAGTCCCTTGGGGAAGAAGATCTCCAGAAGAAGAAACCAAAGGTAGCACTCTCCATTTCTTCATGGCTCCAAGATGTGTGTATTGAGTAAAAACAAGGAGTCCATCTGGAACAGCCCCAAACCTACAGCTAATCCTCGACACAGCCCACCGTCTTGAACGGAAGTTCTATTACACTGCCACTGCTGTCAACTCGTCAGGTTGAGGCTTTACTGAAGGCTGGAATTGGCCCTCCCCCATTGCACCATGAAGAGAAAATATTTAAAGAAGGTGTTTTGCAATTCCTATGTTTGGAACGAGTGATAAAAATCTGTAGTGCTTTCTAGATGCCAGGTTCAATGATATCCGTTTTATACGTCGGACAGAACAGCAGGCAGATTGTATGTCTAATGAGACACTCAATGACCTTGTATAAACTCTGGGATACATGGGAGTTAGCCTAAAACTTTAAAATATGACCCTTACTGCAACTTGACTGTGAAAAGCACACTTCCTCCAGTCTTTTTGCACTGCAACTTTACTCCATGTCTTAACCCTGGATTGCCATCTGCTCTCGTGTGTTTGCACACGTGAGAGTATCACTCGACTAACAGGTGTACACACCACCCAGAACAAGGTAAAAAGATACTACAGTACGAAGGTTGTCCCACTAGTAATGTGAAAAAACAGCCACAAATATGCCATGGATAAACAAGTAGACACAGTAACTGAATTTAACTTTTAAGTACAGAAAAATCCCACTCACAATTCACGGATATACCTTCTTTCTAGAGCCTTGAAGCTAAAATTTGGGTTAAATGAAAAACTAAGGTCCCTGAACAGCTATACCATTCTATGATTCTTTGAGGGTATTTTTATTTACTTGTTCCGCTGAATTTTTTCTTGTCAGGGAAGGTAGCTCTAGCCTCCGCTTAGATATCTTTCCACCTACACATCTTCCTACTGCAATAACACGAGTTAAGCTGAATGCACAGTTATGTAACTTTAAGATCAAGAGAAAATGGAAAAAGGAGAGTCTACCCCATGCCCACATACTACCACCACCAAGGCCCAGCTGACGAATGCTGAATTTTACCTATACTAAAGGCGTACCTGCAATACTCCCCAGCAGCTTAAGTTAAAAATTCTCCCTTTTTTGCATTTATTGTGGGAAAGACGGGGGACCGGAATCACACCATTGAAAGCTACCTGACGGATGGTATCTACTATTAAAATTTCCTTCACGGTGCTCTTTAAGGACAGCAGAAAGGGTCTTTTATTGTGCACATTCTACTTATGGAGTGCAAATTCTTTGCTTCATAAAGTGAACCTATTTGTGCTGAATGTATATTCACCATTCCTGCTAAGAGGTAAAAAACCGATTCCAGATGAGTAGAAAAAAAAAAATGTCTTTGTTTTCCACTGAAATTAATTCCAGGACAAAAAAAAATGTAAGAAAGTTTTGTGTTTTGTTTTTTTTTTTAAATCTGTAACTCTGTAAATCAATTTCTGGTGTCTTGCTTATATGCTTATATATTTTACTCCCTAGAATTTTTTTTTTTTTGGAGGAGAGTCAGTTTGTGATAACACAGTATACTTTTACATTCTGAACATAAGGTTGCTAATTTCCATCCAAAATCCAAAGAGAGCCTATATGTTTTCTTGCCCAAAGAGAACACTTTTTTAAAAGAGCAATACAATACAGCACAAAATATCACCTGAAAACACAAGAGTTCAAAAACCCCCGGAGAAAGCAGAGTTAAAGATGATCATCTAGTCAACCTTCACTCACACCAGAATGTTTAGCTGATTGCGTCATTTGCAGTACACAAGTCACACGCTGTCCTCAGTCCACTCCATTGAGTAACAGACAATGTAATGCTTTAAATTTGATTTCCTAATGTCCAGGAGGTCAATTTAAGACCTCACCATTTGTTAATACATTTATTGTAAACGTATTTGAGCTTTTTAAATCTGGACCTGGTGTTATGGCTGAGAGACACTGTTAACAAAATATATTACAAGGCCCCAAGTAGCCATAGTAAAATGCAAAGTATTGCTGTGTGCAAGTTAAATCCAGTCTGGGCAGTCACAAACTTAAAGGCATCTTCTGCCCCAGAATCTCCTTTAACTATTATTTTCCAGTGTTTTCATTCTTCCTTAAGTTTAGAACAAGTTACAGTCTTCGAAGAGTAGCCTGTGTGAGCACTTTGTAATGTACATAATTGTCAAGTCACTACTTTGAATCACTACCTCTGAAACTAATATGATACTGTGTATCAACTGCATTTGATCTGTGTAACTGAAAATGTCACTGTCGTAGCAGATGTGAAGTAAGTGGACATAACAATAAGACCATTAGAGACGACCGGAGTTTGCCTGGAATGCCCAACCCTGTATAGCAACAAACATTGATTTTGATTCTAACAATATTTCCAAACAATCCTTAAATCTGGCAGACAGGAAGAATACTAATCACCTAGATAAATGTGTTTCTTCTACATTCTGGAGAAGCGCCATAAGAATATATCAAGTTTAGTAAGCTTATGTGAGTGGAGCACTGTCCCACTTGGCATTACTCATTGAATTTCATATTATTTTATTAGGATCTGGTAAAACACTATGTAAAACTCCACAATTAAGTTAATCCAGTCTTGTCATCTCACATGATTACAAATATTACAGAGACCAAGCAAACCTACAGCCAAGTATACACTACATAATTCAGGCCAAAGAAAAATCTAGTTTAACCTATATAAACCAAAAAATGTAAATGGGTGGGGGAGACTTCCTAGCTCTTGATGAACAAAATTTGCTATCTATATGGATCAGGTTCCCTCTGACATGTGCATATACCCATGAAGGGAATCAACTACCAAGCCTCTAAATGTGCAAACATTCTCCTTCCAACTCTTACTTTTAAAACAATATCAAAGTTGACAAGACTGCAGATTAGAAGGGCAGAGGCAAAGCTGCTAAAATTAACAGCATTGAGGACAAATATCTACTCCCCAGATATAAATCTGTTACAGGATTAATAATTTTTCATTAACTATTTATAGACTCTCATACATTTCTCCCCAACAATGTGAGGCAAGCAAACGCTATAATGAATATATATTTCCACAATAAGGATTTTCAGTTATAATAAATGGGTCAAACTTTCAAACCTAAAGACTGAATTTTTTTAACTTTCCAGAGTTTTAGTCCTGACAGATGCAAAAATTTAGCAAGAATTACCACAAGAATTTTTTTCATCCATACAAATTATTTAATGAGCACCCATGCAATCTATGCCAAATAAAAATGAATAACACAGTGCAATGCCAACTTCTCTGATTAATGCACCCTTAGCTTTATTTCCATACAGTTTCTCTTAATTAAAGACAAACAAATTTCCTCTCACTAAACACTTTCAAGTTCACATTTGCTTTCTAGAGCTATTTCTAAAAGTGTGTATCATTTGTTTTGCTGAGTAAGTAAATTACCTCATATGATAAAGCATTAATTATGTGGACCTGGTAACAAAATAAGAACACTTGGCCCAAGAACAGAGACTTGGAAGTTTGCAAGGATGTGGACTTTGGGAGTTGGGTAGGGATGATTTTCTAAGTGTCACTAGGGAGGGAAGATACCTAAACAGGAAAAATCATCACCAAAAGACATGGATAAATATTTGAAATTTCATGGAAAAAGATTACCCAGTAAAAAGGGTTTTAGGTACATTACATCTTTCAACTCAAGATCATAATGTATCTGAAAATTAGCTTCAATAACTTCCTGCCTATATTATAGGAGGAAACTACCTATAATATCTTTCATATGCTATATACATTTTCTCAGAGAATCCCAAAGTCTCCTCTAGATCAAAGCATCTAGATGCCTGCAGAAATTATTTCTTCCACTACTCAGAAACAATTTCTTCCACTACTCTTTTGACACTTACCCTCCGGTGCTTGCATCACATGGTAGTCTACTAGCACCGTCTCAAGTCAAACGCTACCTTCACCCCCGCTGACTTGCTATGTGATCTTGCGGCAAGATCTTGTGTTTCCTCCCTGGAGGAACTTAGTTATCTCTTTTTAGACCACTCTCTCCACACCACCATCTAACCACAAGGGCCTTCCTTTCTTCAGCCCTGGGAGAGAGAGGAGGGAGACACACACACACACACACAGACACACACACCAAATTCTTTGCCCTTACTCTTAGCCCACAAGAAAGAGCCTTAAATACTGGGTTCAACTTGCATCATAAGATGACAGGCAATTTGAGATAGGGACCATGTCAGATGTATTAAGCTTAGAGTCTTATACACAGTAGGTACTCAATAAATACAGCTGAGGGCTTTAATACTAAATGATAAGCTGTAGTCTGTCAGAACAATGAATTATTAAGCAACTACTATTAGGGAAGAATATGGTGATCTCTTAAAACATTAAAGTTATGTCTACCAAATACTGTTAAGTAAAAGGAAAACATAAAATTATATATGTGCTGTGTCACTGCATACCCCAAAACCATGCCTACCCATGAATCTGCTTTTCTGTTTTGTTTTATTTTGTTTTCCTGTTCTTAACATTATTGCAGAATCGACCACAAAAGATTAAGGTGAAGAGAGACTAGTTCCTAAACATAGCACCTTAAACTTTTAGGAAGGAAAAAAAAGTATTACGGAGACCAAGTGAATCCTGTATCACAACCCAGTGATTCATTATAAATATTCTTTTCTCTAGGGCTCATTCTTCCATCATACGGAGGGAATTGTATCTATGACCTCCATTATCAGTAATAGAAGGTAGCCATATAATTGCACCAGAAGTCCACCAGAGAATCAGGCCTGTAAGAGAAAAAGCTTTCATTTATTAAGTTCATAAAGAATTCCTAACATAACACAAATAGCAGTGCCTCTGTTAACTGCCATGATGGGTGCAATCTTGCTAGAGAGGGTGAAACAGAACAATTAAACTAATTCTGCTACAGTCACAGAAAATACAGTTCACAAAGCTACATGCCTCTAACACCTTCCAAGACCCTACACTCTCAACTACAGACTCTCCTTTGACACTCTACTGTAATTCTAAAAGCAAACAGTATTTCTGAAGTATTTCTCATCATTTAAAAAAAAAAGCATGTTTTAAAATGGAATGTTCTAACAAAATACATTTGCACATGCCGGGAATAAGGAATTTACAAGACAACACAAGGTCATTATTTAATTTTTAATTAGGTTTCACCTAACAATGGAAAACTAAGTCTTCCTCCATCCATTTAACAAAACTCTCATTTAGAATACTCCATGGCTTAGAAAGCTTCTGAACAGATGTCTAAAATGAGAATTCAAGACTCAGGAAAATATGAAACTCACTTTACTCTCTTCTCAAGTGATCTGATAAACAAACAGCCTCACCCACTACAGTCATGGCTGATAATTTATTTCTAGAGTCTGATGACTATATGGCAATTCACTTTGCTGATGAAACATTCTTTATTTGGGTGGGATGCACACAGATACCAACTTAACGAATGTCATTCCCACAAGATAATAGACCATAGAGAAGATGCATGCCAGGCAGCACTGCATTGAAAAACCACTTTTCACCTATCAGAAGATGCCTTAACAACTGACAGTGTTTATCATATCCACAAAACCTCTTTCCTGCTAGGCAAAGTTCCAAAGCCAACTTTGTTACTTCATTAAGGTCATCTGAACTCTCTAATATCCACGTTTTCTGCATATTTGCAGTTATTAAAAATCCTTACCTTTGCAATTATTTGTAACAGCACTGGCAGGGACAGATATGTCCCGTGAAGTAATTTTAATTAACTCAGGGTCTCGTCTTCCCTGTAGACAAGGGTTTCCTCAAATCCATAAGACAATTCCACTGATAACTAGAGAATTCTCCTTCTCCAACATTATTCTTGGATTTCTAATTTGGGCCTTGCATTTATGCCATTGAAATCTGTTATAACTGGGCAGTTCCAGAATAAGAAGAAATCAGCATCAGACCCAAACTCTCTTACGGGAGAAAGAAGGGGACTCCTCAAACCAAGGAAAGGACAGAAGATGTGGCAGATACTCCTCAGATCATCCTTGGAGAGAAAGCAGAACAAGCTGGCTGTAAGTGAAGAAAGAGAAGGAATATAGGGACCAACGATCTTTACCTGCTCTTTATATTTTCGGAAGTTTCATACTTTAGTTAAGGGAATGTGAAATTTTAAATATGTTCTTGAACCATACTTTAAATATGCCAAGGGATCATATGTCATAGGTACCATATGTGGACCTTCTCTCTCTTTGGGGTGAGGGCAATTGGACAAACCCTTTCAACTTTGTCCATGAAGAAGCTGGTGAATTCCTGGTGGGCAGCCTAGCTCCATGGTTGGCACAAGGTAAGTGACAGATGTTTGCTGACTGAATGAGGACAGAAGTGAAGACACTGCATATGCTACACACCCTGTGCTTCATCTCAGCCATGGGACATTTCCAGAACACATGCCATTCATTCCCATCCGCATGCTCTGTCCCTTCATTTCTCCTGCCAACCTTCAAGGAAGCCCTGCTTTGACGTCATCTCCTTGACAGAAGTCTTTCTCATTCTCCACAACTCAGAATCAATACTGTCCTCTCTTGGGTCATATGGGTCTTTTGTATTCTACTATGAAACATACCCTGAACATGTTTTGCCTCTTCCCCTACCAGTCTACAAACATGTGGAAGGGAAGGAAAGCTTCCTGATTTCCTCTGTTTCTCTACCAACATACACCACGTTGCCATATTTCTAGTAGAAAATTGATATGTATTTGTTGAATGCAAAACGAGCACTTCTATCTATACCAATCCATTCTACCTTCCTGTCTGACTACAACACCCAATTTTCTCCTGATTACATGTGGTGCCTCTGAGGCCAGATGTTTTCTAGTCTCTTGAAGCCACTCTCAAATTATATACTATGAATAAGGTAAATATAGGAAAGCGACAAGAAGAATGATAAAAGTCAGCATGGACACACCATGTCCAACCTTATGAAAGGTAAGCCTTTAAAAGATAAGGAGAAAAGTTCAGAGCATTCTACTGAGTAACTCAGACATGCCCTCAACTTCCAATAAAGATCAAATATTGACAATCAAGTGATTAGGTCATACTCAAAAGAAACAGAATTGAGTTCTCTTAAAAATCAACTTTAAAAAGAAATAAATGGGAAAATACTTTGGAAATCATTTTCTTTTGAAAGGAGAAAAGAACTAATGTTCATTGTTTTTCTTAGATACCTTTCTAAAGTATAGAATTAGTCACTATTAAAAATAAAAAGAAAGAAAATTTGTTTTGTTATATGGAAATACATCTTTTAAAGTTTTAAGCACCACATGGAATCAGAAATTATTTTTTTCCAACGCACCCTTTCATTTCAGATATTTAGTTCATTATATTACTCAGGGCATAGGAAATGAAAACCACTATGATTTATAATCTTGTGCCAAGAAAACTGTAAGAGCTGCTGTTCACGGCCCCTAACTTCACTCTGTTGTCTTTTTCAAGGCTCCCTGAATTTACGCCTCATGATTAATTTTGCCAAAACATTTCCTGAAACACGTCATACTCGTGTTCAAAAACCCTACAGGACATTCTATTGCCTAAAGCTTGAACCTGGCACTGAATGCCATGCCCTGAATGAGCCCCTCTCCTAACCAAACTTGTCAGCTGACCCCACCTGGAACAAATCTTGCATATTCCAGTTTCTGCATGCTCCCTCCTGCCTCCCCCCTGCTCTCCAGGTCTTCTGTCTACTAATCTCCAGCATCACCCCTGCTCACCCACTCACTAAGAATCCAAACCATCCTTCAATCCACAACTCAAATCTCATTTTATCCAAAAGCCTTCTACTATCCCAATTCTTCACAAATTCTCTTCTAAATTTCTACAAAACATGTTCTCACTTGGTATTTATTTACACAAACCCAAGAAAAATGTATGTTTCGTACAAGCAAGGACTACATTGTACATGTACCAAGATTACATCCTTCAACAAACCTAGCATAATGGCGTATATGCAGATGACACTCAATATGTATGTATAAAATAACTATTTCTAAGACAGTAATTTATAAACTTTACATTTAAGGATCAAATGAAAGACTATCGCAACTAAATTAAGATACACTGTCTATTACAAACAAAATGCTTTCCAGGCCTACAATTTTAAAGTAAAACTTTCATTCTAATCTTATTTCTAAACTTGTCACAATTTCAGAGCTAATAAAACATTGGAAGTACTAACTAAGCAGGATAATTTAAATTCCTCAAACCCAGGGACGCCTGGGTGGCTCAGTTGGTTGGACGACTGCCTTCGGCTCAGGTCATGATCCTGGGAGTCCCAGGATCGAGTCCCGCATCGGGCTCCCAGCTCCATGGGGAGTCTGCTTCTCTCTCTGACCTTCTCCTCGCTCATGCTCTCTCTCACTGTCTCTCTCTCAAATAAATTTAAAAAAAAAAATAAAAATAAATTCCTCAAACCCAAATGACAATAAAAATTAACAATGAAAATATCCTAAACTCTGCCAGTGACATTTTATTTCCATAGATGCACAATGTTATTAATGTAAACTCACTGGTAACAATAACTGCATATGAAATGAGTGAATGTCCGATGTACAGAGAAGAGCACAGCAGAGTTTGTGGGTTAGTATGAAAACTTCATTAGTCCACTGTATGCAAACATGTCCCTATTTTTAAATGGGTCTTAGCGAAGAAGACAGTTTACTGCACTAAATCACCCCCCAGGCGGCTAACTGCATTTGGGTGGCCATTAAAAAAGAAGCTTTCTGACCCGAGATGTGAGTTCTCACACACATGGAAGACCTGAGTAAAAACTACCTTTAACGTACCCTCATTCACCACAACGCAAAGGAAAATACTAGACATTGGGAACACCTTGACGATCTGAATGAGACTGGCCTACCCAAAAAAATGTTAGCTGACTGTGGATAAACGACAGGGACATTTTACAAGTTCCTACCTGCAGGCATGCATGCACACGTGCACACATACACACACACATGTACATACATACATTCTCCACGAAGCATTTAATGAGTCATGTTACTCTCCGCTACTACATGGAAATGGTACTGTATCTTAATTTTCATCTCTAGTTATTAATGATTTAGGAAGCAAAGTACACTTTTTTTATTTTAAAAGCATACTATATATGAAATATCCTAAAAAGAATAGAGAATACATTCTTAAGCAAATAGAAAGCATTTATTTTTTTAAACGGCACAGCTCAACACACTAGAGACATAACCAAGCTGCCAATTTTTAGAGCATGGGTTTTTTTTGTTTTTTGGGGTTTTTTTTTTGTTGTTTTTTTGTTTTTTTAGAAAAATCTTTCTATTTTGGACAAATAGGATTAAGCTTCTTAGACAATTCTTTGTTGTTTTGACTTCAACAATTTATGCAAATGAGATGTTAATTAGTGTAATTGTAACTTAAATTATGCTTGTGTAAACCTCTCCATTGGTAGAAAAGTGTGGGAATCTACACAACTGGTATTTAAAGTAGCTGTACCAACTCCCTTCTGAAAGCCCAGTATAGCAAGATCACTTTCATGTCTTTACAATTTGTTTTTATGAGGTGATAACATTTTTACAAATACCATCATTTTTGGTTTTTTATATTGTAAGTGACAGTCTGACATTTTACAACTGGCTTATTGAAAACAAGAATTGAGCACTCTAGCAGTAACGGACATTAACTGCTGAATAGAGATTCAGATGCTAATGAGGTGAGAGGGGCTCCAGAAAGTTTTGATAAATGCTACACACACTCTAACTAGCTGTGAATGTGGGTTGACAAAGAACATCTACACCAGGGTTCAATAAAATGTAACCCTTTAAATTAATCATACTGGCAGTATTTAATAGAATGCACAACAATCTCCTTTTCTGTTGGCCTTAAAGCTGGAGAAATGCAAAGTCTTCACAAATGAACGCTCCCACATTTCCCACTCCACATTGCTACTTTCATTTGAATGTCTACAGCTGTTTCAAAAGTACTTACTGTAAATAGCAAAGTATAAGCATAATTCAGAGTCTGACTCTTTCACATTTTTATGTCTAGATTTTCCCTCATTTTTCTGTCTAGATTTAAACAAAAACTTGTAAATAAGGAAAAAAAAAAAGTCAAAGGTTTGAGTGCCTTATGCAGAACCCAGCACATAGTAGTTTCTCAATAAACGACAGTTATTGTTATAGGAAAGATCTGGCAACTTATAAAAAGAAAAACCATCTGCTCGCACAGGAAAAAATAAGAAAAATCAGGAAGTAAGGCCTTCTGTCTTCCAATTCACAAACTTAAAGTAGACCTTTGTTCTTCAGGGGCTATTGGGCAACCCATTTTATAGCTTTGGTGAGGAATTCTCTTCATACAGAAATAATAATGTCCTATTAAGTGAAACTATAATGAACCTTATTATCACAAATGTCAGAGAACCTCAACTTATTTTAATTTTTGATGTGCACACTCATCAAACTCTTCTACTGATTGCAAACTTGTAGATTTCAACAGACTACAGTTCAAGAGATCAACCTTCTATTTCTTAAGCAAATGCAGAGCATTAACATGTTATTTCTTCTTAAAGTGACAATCCCTAATATCCTTTTTGGTTTTTGCCAATTTTAATCTTGGCAGGAAGTGGAAATCTGTGCACTCAGCAACACTGCAATCTTGCTGGCTGTCAAAATTATGTGTCAGCCAATGCCTGAGTGGTATTCTTGTCATTTCACCATGGTAAGAAACTTATCAGTCTGACATATAAAGCCTCTAAAAGTAGTAATTTATGCCAAAATGTAGATGCACATACCCACCACCTAAATTTCATTTTTATAATTCCCACAATTATTATAACTTCCCCCAAATATATATCCAGATTGTAGTTACAACTTTAAGGAGGCTTTTAAAAATTCAAGGGGTAATTATGACTCAAAAAGCTTTAGGTTAAAAGACAACTAAATTTTAAAACATACATGTCTCTAAATTGACACATGTATGTATACATTTTGTAAATATGCTTGCCTACAGATATTGCATACTTTTTGAAAGAATCATTTTCTCCCAAACTCTCTATGTGACCTACACATTTCCAAGCCAACAAACTAATTGTTTCTCAATAAACTGCATAAAAATGATACCTTTACCCTTCAGCAAGCACTGGTTACTCTTTTGACTTTTTAAGAGTAAAAACTCTCACTTAAAAAAAAAAAAAGTGAACAAGTAGAGAAATGTGTGCTATGGTTTAGAAATGGCCATTTAGCCAAATTGCATACTTGTGCTGTGTCAGCGTCCTGGCAGAGTCATCTCATTCCACTGGTCTAATGGATGGCAATTGAATTTAATTAACAAAACTCCTTTGACTTAGTTTCATACTGTGCTGAATGTAATGGAATCTCCTCTCTCCCTCTCCCCTTCTTTCTTTCTCTCTCTCTCTTTCTCCCTCACTCTCTGGCATTCAACTAAAAATGTCCTTAACTGCTGTCCACTTTAAGAATATTAAAGGCTATACATTATACTTAAAAGATATAATACAGTCATCTCCTTCCCTATGACTTAAATTTAGTTACTGAATTATATAACATAAAATAATTAAAAAGATACTTTGATAGTGATACACAGTATAGATTCAATTACCACAATGTATCCATTAAAGGTACTTTTATAGTATGAATAAAATGCAAATCCTCTTTATGGATCAATACCAGGACATAATTCTATTCTTCCACCTAAAAAAAGGAAGTTAACCATTATAAATCATCTTCACATGAAAATGGTAAAAAGGTGTTCCTTTAAAAATGTTCAGTTAATCTCAATATATTAAGAATGCTGCTTTCTCTATCACATTCATTTGAAAACTGTACACCTAAATTCCAGCAATATGTGATAACCAATAAACAGAAAACTTATCTACCATTCTTCTTCATACTTAATTGAAATGCCTGAAACTAAATTCAGAGACATTTCTATTAATTAAATAATCTTTCCTAAATAAAATCAAGAACACACCAAAAGAAAAAAAAAATGCTCCTAAGGGATTCCAAGTAAATACTATTCTGCCTAACTTTTGCCTGGCTGGGCACTCCGAGACAAGTTCCTATGATTGATTATTGTGGTATCTCTGAATCTTTGACTTTGAACCATAACCTTTTTTTTGAACAATGACAGTTGGGACCTACCATTTGCCATCTGTAGAGAGATGGACGGGGGAAAAGGACTTCACGTACATTAATCAACCAATTAAGAACAGACTTAAACAAAACACTAAAGCATAATAAACCCCTGACTGTTTAATAGCTTTCTACTTTTAATAGTTGTCTTCCTGCAGTCTGCTCACAAGATTAGGAGTAATCTGTTCAAGTCTTAACAAAAATTGCATGAGCAAAAGGAGAGAAAGTGAACCATTCAAGCCAGGCATTTTAAATTGTGAAAAATGATACTTAAGAATTCCACAGTTCAAATCAAAATTTAGGAGGCTGATCTACACACCACCATATCAAGGAATATCAAGTCAATATAAATACGGTACTGCTCTTCACTGAAAAATCTAAAATTATTAGTACATACAATTGAGTCCCTTATTTTAAAATTTTAGGGCACTACATTCTTAAAAACACCACTCATTCAATAATTTACACTATATCATTTGGCATAGAGTAATTTTCCAGGATAATTTAACATTTCAGTTATTGGTAACAAAGGAAACCTATTAAGAAAAATTGGGAAAAAGTTGACAAAAATAGGTAAGGTCTTGCATTTTCTCTAATTAAAATGGGATCAGCAAATGTAATATTAAATAGTAAGGCATTAACTCAGTCTCATTCATGGATAAAAAATAAATAGGAAACTAAGGGAAAAAGTCGAGGATGCCTACCCTCACAGGTTAATTCAATACTAAATTTGAGGTATGAGCTAATGCAGTGAGAAGTGTAAGGAAAATAAAAGTGTAAGATTGGAATAGCATAAATGAAAATGCTATTGTTTGCATTTGATATGATTAGCTACACAGTAAACACAAAATAATTTACAGACAAATTATTGGTTAAAAATATGTAAATATAGCTGGATGTAAGATCATTATACAAGAGGGGTACCTGGGTGGCTCAGTCAGTTGAGTGGCTGCCTTTGGCTTGGGTCATGATCCCAGAGTCCTGGGATCACGCCTTGCATCGGGCTCCCTGCTCAGCAGAGATCCCTCTGCCTGCTGCTCTGCCTACCTCTCTATCTCTCTGTCAAATGAATAAATAAATAAATCTTAAAAAAAAGATCATTATACAAAAATTAACTCTATTGCTATACGAGAAACACATAGTTAGAAAATATACTTTTAAAAACACAGTTTATAAAAGCAGTTTCAAACAAGATGTTCAAGACCTGGGTGAAAAATATTCAACTTCTTGAAAGATAAAAACTAAATAAATGGAGAGGCATACCATGTTCATAGACGTAGTAAGATTTGATAATAATATGATGTCAATTCCCCTCAAATTCAAATTCACATGTAGATTCCATACATTTCTAAACAAAATCTACACAGGATTTTTCATGAAACGTGACAAAATGATTCTATCACCTCACATGTATTAGAATTGCTATTACCAAGAAGACAAGACATAACAAGTGTTAGTGAATGTGAATTGGTATAGCCACTATGGAAGACAATATAGAAGTTTCTCAAAAAATTAAAAGTAGAGGTACCATCCAGCAATTACACTTTGGAATACTGATCCAAAGAAAACAAAAACACAACTTGAAAAGATATATGCACCCCCATGCTCACTGCAGCATTTTTTTACAACTGGCAGGACATAGAAACAACCTAAGTGCCCACCCATAGATGAATAAAGAAATGGAGTATTTCACACAATGGAATATTATTTAACCATAAAAAAGAAAGAAATCTTGTCATTTATGACAACATGAATAGACCTCGAGGGCATTATGCTATAGGAGATAAGTCAAACACAGAAAGGCACATACCATATGATCTTTCTTATATACGGAATCTAGAACAAATAAAATAAATCAAGCTCACAGATACAGAGAACAGACTGGTGATTGCCAGAGTTGGGGAGTAGGAGATAGGAGAAACGGGTGAAGGGGATCTAAAGGTAAAAAGAAACTCATCTTGATGAATATAAAATAACAGAAAAATAAATAAAATATATATGAACTGGTGAAGGATCAAGAATAACTAAACACACTCCGGGGGGCACGGGTTGGAGGGGGGTGTGCAGGATTTGCTTTATCAGATATCAAAACTAACCGACACAGAATGTTGTCAGTATAGCATAGACATATTAATCATTAGAACAGGACAGAAAATCCAAAAACAGACCCACACAAATATAAAAACTTAACAAATGATAGAGGTGGCATTAAAGATCATTTGGGGAACAGAGAAACTATTCAATAAACGATGAATAGAAAACTGTGACTCATATAGGGAAAAAATGAAATTGGATCCCTACCCCACACCATACAAAAAAAATAAATAAATTCCACATGGAATACAAATGTAAATATGAGATGAACATTTAAAGCTGTATTAAAAAATACCATGTATTTTTAAATGCAAAGTAAGCAGGGTATTTCAAATGAGACACAAAGCACCAACTGTAAAACAAGAGATGAATAAACCTTACTATATTAAAATTAAGAATTTTTGTTCATCAAGATATCTTAAAGATATCTTAAAGAAAATGAAAAATCAAGCCACAAACTGATTTGCAAGCACCTAACACAAAAGAGTAGAATCTAGGATTTATACAGAACTCCTAACAAACTAAAAAGAAAAAGACAAGCAAAAAACAGGAAAAAAAAAAAAAGAGTAGAAGACCTGATAATTTCACAGAAAAGATAGTTACTCGTAGATATACAAAAAAATGTTTTGCCTCATTATTAATCAAATTAGAAATGCAAATTAAGACTGGAATAAAATATTTTATAGTCACCACACTGGCAAAAAGTAAAAATCTGGCAGTAGCAAGTATTGGAGAGAAAAGAATCTTCTGTACAGTGCTACTGCTAGGGAGATGTAAATAGGTACAACTACTTAATAAATTAACAGTATCTTTCTATAAAATGTAACACTGACACAACATGTGATTCAACAATTCCACTCTTAGGCACATACCCTAAAGAAACCCTTACACACATGCTCCACAAGACATGTTACAATTCATAACACTTGTTAGTTGCAAGAAACTAGAAATATCCCAACAATTCACCACAAAATAGCATATTATACAAGAAAGAAGAATAAATTTCAGTACCTGTGGCAAGACTAGAAACATAATGTTGACTGAAAATGCAATTTCCAGAATCATGTATGTATGTATGTATGTGTGTGTGTATATGCATGAATATGTAATTTTTATAAAACTTAACAGCAAGAAAAACTGAACAATATATTTAGTACACATATATGTGATGAAAACATCTCTTTTATAGGAGGGGAATAGTACACAATACTCAGGATAATGGATGATATTTTCAGGGAATATAGAAATAAATACAAGGTACTGGTAATGTTCTCCTCGGCAGGGGTGATAGATACACAGGTCTCCATTATGATGTGTTATCTTACATATATTCTTCCATTGAAAAACAAAGTGAAAATAATGAAGTCAAACCTGTAATGCTTATCAAAACAAAAGCATTTTTCACAATATCTTAGAACCTTTCAGCAACAGGCCTGAAAAGGTTTAAAGAAAATACAACTGAATTTCCATTTTGAATTATTTTAATAATGCTGCCCCCTTCCTCCCCAAAAAACTGTATGAATAATGAAATTAGCAGGGAAAATCTTCATTCTTTCGTACTTGACTGATATGAATAATTTGTATTTTAAATCCAATCTCGGCTCCCTGTACAAACAGGGTAGATGCTATGATAAAGGAGGTAAACTCCAGTGTCAACAAATCCAAACAGCAGATAATCCACATTTCTGTTTGACTTAAAATGCGTCATTCAGTCTTTTAACATTGCATTTCATGTCCTGATTATACTTGTTTTGAAAGAAACCTCTACTTCTGGGAAGGGACTAAGAAAGGATGACCCGAGTTTACAGTAGATAGCGGAGCAGTCACACACACACACACACACACACACACAATCATATATCACATATCATATTATCATATATATGTGAGAAGAAATCAACAAGGTGGTATTTTTGTGGCTTGACAGAGGGGATGACAGAGGAGTACAAAGCTTCCTTCCAATGGTAATATTTAATTATAAATAACTCAGTTAAAGAACTGAGTTTCTATGAATTATCTCCACGAGAAAAAATTTAAAAACCTGACTGAGCATGAGTGGCATGCAAAACTCAAAGATGAATTTAATTGAAATGAGGCACTCCCTATCTCACCAGGAGCCTGGTCAGAATTTCACCACATGCATTCTTAGAGGTGCATCGATTATACTATTCTCTAAAAGATGCTCGACTTCAAAATGCCTTCCCAGCCCTGCTGAACTAAGAAAATGAAATAGCAATGTCTTTCCACCCATACTTTGCCAGAATGAAGGTGATCATCAGATATAAAAATATAAGCAGAGAATTAAGTAATAATTAAATAAGTTAGAATTTCACTGATAAGCATTATACCTGCTGATATACAGTTACATCTACCACTCAAGATCTCTCCACTCTATGCCATCTAAGCACACACTTCTCACAACCTGAGAGGTGCTCAACCAGCGACACCAAACAAAAGAAGATGAATACAAGAAAGGCCATGAATTCATTGCTATAGCATCAACTACAGAATACAATTGGAAAATAACCAATTTTTTCCAGATGCTATAATTTCAGCAATTAAATATCTCCTTTAGAAATCAGTAATGCTCTAAGGGAGAGAAAAATTAGAGTGCTTCCTAATTCAAGCTCTTATTATTTAAACTTAGTTTTTAGTATAAGTTTAAGAAAGGAAAAATAGATATTTACTTCTTCAATACAGTCTGGAGCAGGGCTTTTGTTATTTCGATTTTTTTTTAAGATTTTATTTATTTATTTGACAGACAGAGATCACAAGTAGGCAGAGAGGCAGGCAGAAAGAGAGGAGGAAGCAAGCTCCCGACTGAGCAGAGAGCCCGATGTGGGGCTAGATGTGGGGCTCGATCCCAGGACCCTGGGACCCTGACCTGAGCCAAAGGCAGAGGCTTTAACTCACTGAGCCACCCAGGTGCCCCAGGGGCTTTTGTCATTTAAAGATAATTTCTAAATTACTGTATGGCCATCTCTAACATCGCAACAGATCTCTGTCCCTCCTAAGATTCTTACTCTAAGCAACTAACTATACATTGACCTTGACCTGAATCTTCAGAAACAAGAATGGAACTGCAAGAAGATTTATATGAAAATGTAAGTTTTTTCATTAGTTTAACAGTTAGAAGACGTTCCAATCCTAGGAAGCACACTGGGAAAATCCCATACTTTATACCACTTTGCAAAGTGCAGGCTGGCATAGTATCCTCTCTGCAGCTTTGAGATCCAATTAGGATGTAAGTGAAAAAAATTACAATCTAGTTTTCATTCCCCACTGGAATATATTTGGTGATTGCTCACCTAAAGAAGATGGCCAGATTTTGGTCCCTTTTAGCATTCTATGAAAGCACAAAAGAAGATTTATTTTCAGTCTTTTTCAAGCAAATTAATTTTCATATGGTAAGTTTTTGTTTCTCATTATTTTTAATGTTTTAGTAAAAAAAAATGGAAGAAAGAAATGTATATTCTGTCAAAATGCTTCCATTATCCTTGCTGAAACCAGTAGGAGCTTTTAGATATGAAAACGGGGCCAGACGGAAACACTTTATGGGAAAATCTGCAGTGGAATGGTTTTGATAATGAACATGCCTAGAGAAATAAAATCATGAATGCTGTATGTGTTGGGGGGAAGAAACTCTTATCTTCAGTTGGGTTCTGTTTCCCTTAGAGAGGCTTATGTTACCCTACAATCAATAGGTCTCCAATTAAACAAAGAAGATTTACATATGCTGGTGCATTTTGGAGCTAATGAAATTGGTCTAACAGTTTTAATGAGAGTCCAGCACTGGCAAGGAGGAGAACTTAGGAGTCACCACACATAATCGGGCCCACCTCCTTAATTCTGACCTTTCACTTCTCTACTCCTACTGCCTTTGGCCTCTCTGAACATAGGTTAAGTAGTAACCATGCCAAAATGTATCCTATTTAGGAAGGACAGACAGACAAATCCGCAAATGCTCAATAGAACTAAGGGTATGATTCACAAATGCTTTCCCTGCAGAGCAAGACTCTGTGGGGTTCAAACCTCCCCCCCATAAAAAAGGAAAAAAGAAGAAAAGTGTGCCATCCTGAGGAAGAGGTTCCATTTTTAATCAAGATCACACTCTTTAAAAATTCAAGCATGAAATGAGAATCCTTTATTTCCCCTCTAAGCAGGATACCTAGCACACAGTAGGTAGTGGGTAAATGATTGCTGGTATAAAGATGATTTCCTCACAAAGAAGCTGGAGCGATGGATATATTACCTGATCATCTCCAAACCACCTTTTCTAGCTAAACAGGACAGATAAAAAGTCAAGATCAGGATCTTAGAGAGGAAAACAAACAACTTGAACATTTTCTATAAATAGTAGCATCATAAAACCTTCATTTTCAGAATAATGATTATTCACATGTCAATAACTCCTTTAGGTTAACATGAAACTCTAGATTTGGGTGAAGAAACAAAAGTCAGTTAACATGATAAAGTGAGAAGAGAAAAGTCATCCTAACCAAAATAAATAAATAAATAATTTAGGCATAAATTCAGTGTTCCTGAGTTGAACAATAGCTATATTATTATACATTACCTAGTTTTTAAATTCATATTACAAATGTCTCACATTTTTTTGTTTTATTTTGTTCAACCCAGATTTTCCGTTCAGTCACCAGATCAACAAAGGTATTGAATACATACTAGGTGCGGGGCCCTACGAACCCCTACGGGGAACACAAAAATAAATACAACCCAGCCTCTGCTCATAAAGAAATCACAGCCCAGTTTGGAAGACAGATCATTTTATTATGATACATGGAGAGCTAATAGTGAGTACTACCGCAATGCTAGCAAGACACTACGGGAAGGCAGGGAAGGAGCCCTTAGCCGAGTGCTGGGGTAAAAGAAGGACTAAGCAATGTTCACCAATTAAAGGTGAGTGAGGACAGTCTCATCAGAAGGAAGAATACAAGGAAAAGAACGGCAACAACAACAACAATATATATATGCACATACTATGATATAAAGCGTGGCCAGAAGCTTCGGGGAAACAGGCAGGAAGACAGCCTGCCCTGTGTTTTCCATGCACCAAAATTCTCATTTATGTCCTTGCATGTGCTCTCTCCAGTGTCAAGGGCAGCTGTATTTGCTGATAATATAGAAAAGTAATGTACTCACTTTACCGCGCATTTGTCTAAAGACACCTTACCCTTATTTAAATACTGCAGCTAGCTACTCTCCTGATGACAAACAGGAACTTTCAGTAACGCACAGCATCGTGAAAGGGGCCTCATCAGAAGCATGAGTCATTCCACACACTAAGTTCCTGACATCCTGAAGCCCCGCTCAGAGGTCAGCTCCTACCTCTACAAGTTCAAGGATCCAAAGCTGACACATTAGAGTTTATTGAAACATCACCCTGGTGGGAATCTGCAGTTGGGGATTCAGTCCAAATTTAAAGACAAACAATCCCTTTTCCAGATGTTGGACTCAGACAATGAGAATACTCTGAAACAATTTCCTTCCAAATAATGGATTTAGAAACAGAAAAGGGTGTTATATTGCAGACTCACTATTCTAACCTAAATAATTTCAACTATATAACATTAATGAACTCTGCTGATGATTAATGTGTTCAGTTTTATTCATATTTCACACACACACACACAAAAAGGGAGAGTAAAGAAAACAGGATAAGGCCCGATCTGTAAAAATGCTATTCAAGATTACAAGAAAAGAAGGTGTGGGGGAGGAAGCGAGAGGGGTGATTCTCAAGATTAGCAAAAACAGAGATTTTCAAACTTGTTAAACTTGCGTTATTTGGAGATAAAACACTCTTAGAAAAAAGGAAACATCAGCAATTGTTAAAATCATCAGGTAAATTCTAATGTCTGTATCCAGGTGGCTTATTTCATCTGAAGACAACATGGTTCTCTCTGGAGGAACTAAACCGCTAACATCCCATGAACTCTATCAAGTCTGCCTCACTTCTCTTACTGACTGTAAAACAAAGAAACCTGTCTTCAGTTTCATGATGTCCCACATGGTACTGTGACTAATCCCCAACCATTTTTATTTACAGTGTTCAGAGTGAGTTTCTATGACAATCCCATGCCATTCTCAATGTTACACACAGATTTTCTGCCTTTTGAAAATAATTACAGAACAAATCATTTGTTCTTCAGTCTATTCAAAGAAAAGCACACATATTAATGACCAGACAAACAGATTTCACTTTCAGATTAAACAATAAACAGATAGAAGGGGGGGAGAGGGAGAGATAGAGAGGGAGAGGGGGAGAGAAACTTCCGCTATACACTGTTTGGGACCACCAGATTTTGGGGTTGTTGTCCGTGCTTTATTTATCAGACATGCAATAGTTCTCCTTCCTATCACCATCTGTACACACTTTCCCAGAAGACCCTCACAGCTGTCCCATTAACACACTAACACACACTCACACATATAGGACCTCTGCCGTGCGTTCTGTCTGAAGGTAATACATATCTGTTTTCTTTTCATAGGAGAGAGAAAGGCAAAGCAGCTTGAGACCTCGGACAACCTAAAATCCACTTCAGTGTAAAAGTCTCAAGATTGCTAACTTTCTTCGGAGACAGAGCAAAACAGAGAATTTAAGTGGCTATGCTACTGAGACTTGGCTGTGTTTTAGGAACTACTACCAACTGCCAAATGAATTCACCACGGCTTGCTCTCCAAGGCCTTCCTTTCCTTTCTGTTTGTCACTCCCTCATTCTCCTGCTGTTTAGATTTCCTATAATTCTGTTTTATACTTCAATATTACTAGAAGGATGGCCTCCAAACAAGGAATAGAACTTTTTGGTGCACCACCAGATTTCTTTAAAGAAAACATGCCACAGTGAACTATTAAATAATAAAACACCTGTGCCCTGTCCTGTATCTGCCTGGGTCTTCTTTCCATTTACATCGATATTTTTGACACAAGAAACCAAAACACATACCACTTACTAGAAGTACCATCAAATGACAGAATTCCTCTACACATACCTGTACAGTAAGACCTTACACGATACTGAGAGCCGGTTCTGCAAAGGTGTAAAACTTCCTACGGGCTATTACTTTCTAAGTAATTCAAAAACATCAAAAGCTTTTAAATCTTAATTTCTGGGGTGCTTGGGTGGCTCAATCAGTTAAGCCTCCAACTCTTGTTTTCGGCTCGGGTCGTGATCTCAGGGTCGTGGGATGGAGCCCCCACATCAGGCTCCGGAGCTTAGCACAGCGTCTCCTTGTCCTCTCCTCTCCTCTCCCCTTCCCTCCTCTCCTCTCAAAGGTAAATAAACAAACAAACAAATTTTAAAAGTCGTAATTTCTGAAGAAATTTTATCTGCGTTGGCATCGACTCATCTCACAGCCTTTTCTTCAGTGTTGTATGCTTGGCACTCAGCATGGTGCCTACCAGGTAGTAAGCACTCAAAATGTTTGCTGAACCAAGTTGCCAATGACATGGTGCAATCTGTCAATGTAGGCAACCAAGGTAGATTTTCTATGCCAACACCAACCAAAGATCACCCACCTTGATGCACGTGATAACAAGAGGCCAGAACTGCACTCTGCTTTATACAAGAATGTTCTATCTTCAGAACTCCTGGGATGCAGGCGCTCAATGTCCTCACCTTGTACAAACGAAGGTTTCCTCTCCATTTCCTTCAAGGTTTAAAACTCTGAAATTCTATTAGCAAAGCAGAGAAAGCTCTAGCTGCTCACTACTTTTTAAACTTCAGAGAAACCCATGGCTTTCAGCACTATTCCGTACTTCCAGCAAACACCTTATACTCAGTCCATAAATTCAGGGGCAGAGCTGAGAGAGCCTGATACCTTGGGGAGCACCTTAGAGATAAAAAGTCCTAACCACTAACTAACCATCCTACTGTGGACATATTACTCAGACCCTCTGCTTCTTCACCTGCACAAAGGCAATTATAATACCTCTCCTACCTAAGTTTATATGAAGAGCTAATGATATATATGAAAAGCCAATTTAAATATTATAGAGGTTAACCACAGAAGTCCAGGTTCTGATGGATCTGGCTTTAATCCTGGCTTTGCCACTGATTACTGGCAAGACCTTGACTCAGTTCCGAACACTCTGTGAGCCTGTTTCCTGAAGAACAGGAGTAACTCACGAAAGTGACTCAACGAAAGTCTTCTACTCACCCCCACCACCCAACATGAAAAATTCTCCAAAACTTGGAGAAGTCCAAAAGGAAAACAAAATAGAAACAAAGAAACCCACATAAAACCAGAGAAACCCATATCCACAATTTAGGAAAACCAACAAAGCCAATCCTAAGAAATGGCACCCAGATACATAAACTCCTTGAAGGGCCCAAAATACTTAGCGCCTATCACAGAATGCTTTGGTACAAAGCAAAACGCACTGTTCCAGCTGCCCTGTCTTCACTTTCAAACAAGGTGATGGGTAATAAAGGGTCAAAAATGTGCATCCCTAGACGTGAATCTATGATCCTCTCCAATCTATCTGTTTCTGTCCCATTCTGCCGTCTCATGACACGGCTTCCCTTACTCAGCACTGCCCCCACCCCAGAACCTCTGAGGCTCAACGGCAAATGAAGTAAAAGCTATGCATAATCAGGCTTTATATAGGAAAAGTGAAAATGTCTCCCTTTGAAGAATTACAAAGCATTCTGTCTGAAACCTCTGACCTTTCTAGAGAAATCAGAGTCGCTGTAGTTTAAAAATGTAGGTGGTAAAAGTACAAAGGATTACATTTATCCATTTTGCATGTTTGCCATCTTTTCTGAGATGAGGAGCAAATATCTTTAGAACAATTAGTTCTTCAGCCTTAACATTTCAGTCTGTAATATCCTCATTCTCCAAAGAGTTGTATACCTCCTGGGCCCGATGAGATGGCACTTTTCTGTTAATTACCACTCCCACTTTATTTTACAGGAAATCTAAAGGACATGAACTCCAGAACCTTTTTTTAAAAATAAGACTTGTCTATACAATGAATCGACCAAGAAGATAATAAAAACTCCTATGACTCTTGTTAAAAACCACTGTAATTCCTGACTGGGTGGGGAGGAGGAGGGACTTCCAAAAGGACATTTAAAAGAAAAAAGAATTCTTAATAAAAGTCCTTGTCACATATTAAGAGGCTATACAATAAAAGTATTGCAATGACTATCTTTCCCTGACAGGAACATACAACAATAGTTATGCTGTTGAACAGCATCAAGTTACAAAGACTTCATTCTCAGAAGTTACTTGAAACTACTCTCCAAAAGAGAACCTCTACCATTTAAAAGAAGGGGAGGAAAAGCGGACTAAATGAATCAATCAGCAACTTTAGTAACCTAGTGATTTTTTTTCTATAATATGCATTCATGCAAAAATCTCGCTACGGTCATACAAAGATACTGATCAACTTTTGCCAAATTCTTGCCCAGAATCCTGGCTTGATCTTAAACGTCTGTAAGCCACTCGTCTTTAACTTCCAATTACTTAATGCTACAAATGTTCTCTCAGGTATGCACTGTTTTCCATCGACAACATTTTTAGTGTCTAGTATTATTTATGAATTGTATTCGGCATAAAATAGACTTACGATTTTCACTGGTGATCTGCCATTATGTCTGAGCACATACAGCTCTGTTTAATAGTATGCGATGAAGGTTTACATGCAGATACATACGATCTTAATTACTCATTCTATAGTGAGCTCTTTAAGCATCTCCATTCCTCACTCATTTGGAATGTTTAAAAATGCCACGAAGAAGGGCTTGATGTCATCTTAACACTGAAATCCATCTGTCTATGGCCCTCTTTTGACTTTACTCCTTCTGCAGCCAAATTTTTCACAAAAGTTGATGAGAATTTGTCAACCTAAGGACTTGTAATGTCAGCTCTTTTGAAAGGCAATGGAATATTTGAAAGTGACAATGATGGGATCCTGCATGTAGAATATTCACTTTATGTTGGAGTTTAAAACTAAATAATCCCTTTAAGATTAAAACACGCAGAGATCGAAATGCTTCCAATAGGGGAAGAGGCAGGCACGTAGTTCTGGGCTTCCCATAATAAGTGGTATGTCCCTAATTTTAAAAATTAAATGATGATTAATATTGTAGCAACACAGTTCCTATTACCCACTAACAAATACCTTTCCATACTTGAAATTACCACTCAGAGCCAGCTATGTAACACCACAGACACGTCTTCTCCAACAGCATGAACATGTTGCACTACCCAATCATGGGCTGGCAAAATTACAAAGGGAAATAAAAATCCCCAAACCATAGCAACAAAGACAACAGCCTGATAATGGCAGATGCTAAACAGGCATACATAAAAATTTTTAAACAGTATTCATTTTTAAAAATATGTTTTATTGTGACTTTTCTTTCATGCCATGTTTTCAACCTATAGAGCATTTCAAAAATATCCATTAAAGCATGTTTATGAATATATATGCTCTGGAAATTATTTATGTCTGGAAACTCAAAGATTATTGGGACAACCATAAATACTCATCAGAGACATCAAAAGGTAGGCAGTATAGAACAATGGGTGTGAGTTTAATTTTTTTATTCCAATCCTCTTATTTCCAGTTTACACTTTTATTTACATACTTCAGTTTTCCCTTGCTGGCATAACTGATACTCTGCAACTTTTAGATTTATGAACATTTCTAAAAAAGAAACTTAAGAAGAAAGCTATATTTCTATTTTAGTCAATATAAGTTCAGTTCAGCAGCTTATTTTTTAAATAAACCCTAGAAGACTTAATATACATATAATGAATATAGTATAAATTATAATTACTGGTCTTTTTTTCTGTTTACAATTATAAAATTCACACTGAATGGGGCTTTGAATTATTGCACTGAAGTCATTAAGAACTAATCTTGCTTAAAGAAATGAAAATAACGGCATTAAATAAATCCATCAATAAATCAGTCATTTAAGGAGATTAAGATGAACCCTGTTCCTACTTTCAATTTTTCTGCTTTTTCTTTTAAATTAAAAAACAATTTTAAACTAATAAAACTCAATTTTTGCTTTCTTTTAAATAATTATGCACAAGGCCAGAATCAAAGGTCTTTTTGGAGTAAAGCAAATTTTAAAATTTTCAATCTAATCATTAAGGGAAGTTAGAAATATACCTCCTGTGCACATAAGAAAATATGGACAGAAATTTACCTAGTAAAATATTACATGCAATTCTGATTTTTAAACTAACACTTGCTTTAATTCTCAGTGGTTTCCCAAAGCATCTAGAACCAATTCATCTATCTTACAAACAGGAAAAAAACATTTTTTAAACCTGTGTAATAATGCTTCTATTCACCAAACTTCAACATTTTTAGAACAAGAAAAATCAAGTCACTCCAGATTTTTAACCCCAATCCTGACAAAAGCATAAGAACATTTTCTCCCTCTCCTAACCAGGTATGGCCTCAGCCTATGCCTAGGAACTGGACACCACAGTAGAATATCTCCATGGGGAGGGTCAGGATCTTGACTTTTTTTCCTTCCCTCTAATTCAAGCTGGTGTGTGATACCATTTAAATGACATCTAACCCCCAGACAATAGGACACAGAGAGGTATACAGAATGGATCTAAACTGCCTGGTGAAGAGTACTGGGTTTGGAATCAGAAAGCCTGGCTTTCATCTTACTGTGCACCAGTTACTTGGATACTCTGAGACTTTATTTTCACCTGTACAAATGGAGAATGCATTACTTATTTGCAATATTACTGTGAATTTTTTTAAAAATGAGAGAGAGAGAAAGAAAGAAAAAGCAAAAAAAGAGAGAGAGAAAGAAGGCTACAATGCATGGCAAAACTTAGTATAATGCTTGCCGCAAAAGAGACAACTCAATAAAAGTTATGTCTTCCTGCCTTCCTGTCTTCCATCCGTCTCCCTTTCTCTATTATCAATTGATCTAGTTCCAAAATATTTACCACTAGGAAAGCATGCGAAAGCCATGAAGAAAAATAAGTGTAAAAGTCTCAAAGAACACTAAGGTTACTCCACTTCAATCTCTAGCTATTATGACCGTCCTGATCAGGTCTGCGTTTGGATTAGCAGTATCTTACACATTAAAGAAGACCAACGCTTGCCAAAATACATAACTAAATAAAAAGAACTTCTTTCTCTCAATTTTATCTTATTTGGTTTCTTTGACAAACAGAACAGCAAAAGCATCCTCTCTACAGAGTTGTCGCAATTTGTCATGTGTGGACTTATTTTTTTTGCCTCGTAAGCCATGTTTATTTAACGAGAACATTAACAGGAGGGCTAATTCCGTTAGAGAAAATATACTCTTACACTGTGAAATGATCATAACAAAACACGAAAGCGCTGTTTTCTAATATTTTGGGAAACACCGAGAGTAAAAGTCATTCCTGTCTAAGCAGCAGCTGGAGAATTCTGGTAAGTTTACAGGGACTCTAAAGTTTGGATCGATAATTTGTATCCTACAGCTGCCTAAGCAACAGCCAAAATTGTGATGACACTGTAAGTTATCACCTTAAAAAGCAAAATGGTAATAATAGCAAATATCTCAAATAGCCCCTCTTCCAAGTTTATGTATGCCACAGTATCCCTTACTGGCCGGACCCTTAAACGATACAAAGAATTTTTACAAAACTTTTCTTTTCTAAAAATTTGATCAGAAACTCCAAAAGCCCCAAATAGTCTCCTCGTCTCAAACAAACTATGCAATAAAATGTGGGGAGATGGATTATAAAATTCTCCACTTGATATCTTCTGCTCAGGATCCTTTTACAGTCATTACTTAAACCAAAACACTTTTGAGAGCATCTCCATTTGCGATTAAATTCACGGTTTTATGTTTCTCTTAACAAAGCATGCCAGTTCATTCATTCTCTTCCTCCTCCACCTGACTTCTTCCTTCTCCTTATCCCACCTCCCAAGGATTTACAGTTTATAATGTATTTAAAAACAAAATCTAATCTCTAAATAAAATTGGGGAAATGATTGCTGAAATGCTAAGAAACCAGTGTTTTGCACATTTAGTGAATTCAATCTGTATTTCATGTTTTTTCCTCTAACCTCAAAATTGCTTTTGGTAATCTATATTAACATTTGCGAGCAATTAGAATTGTTGCTGCTTCTGTGCAAGTTTTAAAAAACTGACAGGCCATTCTATACCCTCTGGAAGCAGCTTGAGGCCTTACCCAAGTCAAACACCCAGTCCTACTGTGTACAGCAGTGACCACAACAAAGGCTGTGGTTTCTCCCACACCAGCCCTAAATAGGTTTAAATTAATGCTATTCATCACTGGGTGGAAAAGAAGACAAGGCAAATCTAAGCCAGCAGCATTGGGAAATTTTTACCAACACTCAAACCTCTTAGCCATAAATGAGCTGACCTCCGTTCATAAGTTTACTCCAGAACAACCCTTCCCCCTATTCCTATACCCTGTCTGCCTTTGAATTTCCATCTTTTTCACTACATTCTAGATAAAGGATACTGTTACTACATTCTAGATAAAGGATATTGTTACTACCCTCAAGTTACGCCTAAAACAGTCAAGGATACAAAAGCCATATTTTCTCAAGTTTGTGGACTGTTAGTGCTATTTTCTTAAAAGAATTAAAAGATAAATAGAAAGATAAATGAAATTTTTTAGAACGGTGCATACACCAATGATTTCAAATGGATCAGTCAGCCACAAAATCCACCTTGAGTTCGGTTTAAGGTTGGAGTAAGAATTTGAGATAGGGTGGCACTTAATCTTAATTTTGAACATCACTGTATGTTAGTCTTACACCTTCTTTTTCTAAATACAGCTTACTATTATAAATCACCGGAACTAACTGCAGAACTTTCTATTAGGGGGTTTATTAAGGTACTGAAAAAGTTTAATTACATAATGTATGGCCTTAAACTCGAGCATAAACACACATACACATGTACGCCTGCTAACAAAATATATTGAACATATTTTAGATATGCAATACTGCCACAAACTAACATGATAAGTTAGCCCAAAATTAAAACATCACCATAACTCATTCAGCATAAAATTATAAACTGTAACAATTTAACATTTTCATTTAAAATTTTTTACAATAATGATTCTGTATGCACGGATAACCTTATGCATAGAGTTATATGGTATTTAAAGTACCCAGTTTTTTTAAAAAAAAGAAATCATTTGCACTGCTCTCAACAGCCCTGTGTGTGCAGCCCGAATGTGCACACACATGCACACGAAGCACACACACGCTCATACACAGACACTCCCAATCTTACACCTGCTCTGAAGCAGTAGGAAGTGAATTCTCAATCTGTCAACATGACCATCTGGTCTATCTGCATATCACGGCTTTCTCTATTACTATATGAAGGAATGGCAATCACGGAGCCAAAATAAAACTAAAATGCACCTGAATGGGAGTATCTCTGTCTTTGTTAAAATGGAATAATATGTGGCATATCAGAGCAAAACTAGCAGAATGTAAATAATTTAAAATGAGCATTCACAACAGCATAATTAAATGAACAATATGGTACGAGTAATGTGGTAATCAGTAATACTGGCTGTACAGGTTTCCGGAACAGGTACCAGACTTCCAAAACACTGCAAACAGCTCTTTCAGCGAGTGGCAGGACTGTTACTATGCCTGTTCCAAGCAAAACTAAGGATAGGCAGTAACGGGTAGCGTGGAAGCAACCAGTAGCTACTGTACTAAAACATTACTATGCAAAAATGGTCACTCTCCACCTTACAACTAACACTCCTCGTGCTATCCTTGGGACAGATTCAATCACTCTGTCACTGGAGAATTAACAATGACAGTCATTACCTGACAAATATTGGTCATTTATTAGTCTCTCAAAGCAAATTTTAATGCCACTAAAAAAAAATTTCCAATCTTAGAAAAGTCCTCATCTGCAAAAAGTGAAGATGCCTGTGGCGATTTAGCTTTTGGGCCTAACGCCGCTGGAAAGTTAGGCAAAGGCTTTACTTAGTTGATTTAAATATAATGCTATTTATTTAATTGTATTTTCTAACTGTCTCCATATAGCTGCCTCATTGTTTCATTCCATCTGGCAGCAGGTAATAACTATTGAAAATAAATTGTGACTCTGTCATTCTGGGGTGTAGACACAGCAACTTACCTCTATCCAAGAGGTGAGTCCTTAAAAAAGTCTAACCTCTTACAAAATTTAACTAAACTGAGAAATCTTTCTAGAATCTGATTACATTACCAGAAGTATACAGACGCAGTTAAAAAAAAAAAAAAAAAAAACTCTCCAGAAAGTTCTCGGTTGAGTGCCTACTAATGAACAAAGGTTAACTTTATCTAAAAGGTCAAATGCCTGGTGGCTAAGGTTATGACCTTAACAACTAAATTGTGACCTTGCCACGTGCCGGGTATATTGTAGATTCTGATACAGATCATCTGGTAAAGACTGGTCATAAATTAGCTTTACTGTTATACGCCCACAAAGAAAACCATTTGCCACAATTCCACAATATCTTCAAGTTGTCATACGATACCTATGGAAGGACGACTCAAATAAAGACCAAATTAAGGGCATAAAATGGTTTTGCTCTTTTATACTTTTAACGAGATGAAATTCTCAGGCTTACAGAATCACTCCAATTTCATTACACTTGTTACTGTTTATCAGCCACAAAATTCACACTGCCTGAATGCTACCAGATTTAGAAAAAAAAAATCAGAATGTAGTTTAGGTATTGTATTTTAGCATCTCAATAAGTTTTAGACTACATCACCTGCACTTTTAAAAAATGACTGATTCTGCACTGGCTTCCAATATTTACAGTGCGTCCTAAGCTTTCAACCTCCTACCAAAGAAAAGGCCGAGGCATGAAGCAGTAACTATCGTACACATTTTTGGAAGGGGAAAAAAAAATCTCATTTGGTGGGCTATCTAGAGGGAAAAAAATGGCATTTTGAAAGAAAAAAAAAATACAAGACTATAAGAGAGAGGGGGGTTGGAAAATCCACTATAGGTGAAAAGGCCACAATGGTTTTGGCATGTTTCTTGAAGCACGTTTCAGAGTCTCTGCCTCTTGCCAATACTGGCAAGTTCTCAAAACTTTTAAGGAGGTAAAAACATTGTTTAGTGTTTACAAATCTTCAGTATTATAACAGATGCTTGTCAAATCAGTTGTATGTAAGTTGACCGATCTACCTCATATTTGTATTGGCAACTAGCTTCCCTTCCACAAATCACAGGTCTCTAAATCAAATTTGAAATATTTTCAGACAAAAGGCCCTTAATATTTTCTTCTGCGAGCGTCCTGTTGCGTGGACCGAGCAGCAACCATCACAGCGCTCTGTGAAAGCCAATGGCCTCACACTTGGCTGCCAGTCAGGCCTACCAAGGGATTCTGGGATACCTCAGGAAAACCAAACCGAAAGGTAGTCTGATCCACGTTGCTGTCAATAAATCTTTCATAAGCAATAAGGATGCTAACTCTCCCAAGCAACCTTCTACCTGTCACTTCACCATCATAAACCCTTCGGTACCAAAATCACCAGCAGCCGTGTTAGCTCAGGGATTTGGAGCCACGGCCCAGTAACAAACGGTCACCGACGGAAGAGAATACACGTGATGGCATTAGCTCCGAAGGCTGCAGCTCTTTGAATCGAAGGAAAATACTTATACCTAAAATTCAGAACGGGCGCTGCTCCCACCAACAAAAACGTAACCGGTGTTCCATTTCGAGGTACCTTGTAAGAAAGCACACACCAGGATGTGTACCACCTGTTGGCACCCTCATTTTTCTCTATTGGTTCAATTAGAGCATTTGTTAGAGTTGATAAATTATTTACTTTTCTAAATACTGAAAAGATTAAACACAAGATCTTAAGGAGTCTGAAAGCACTGATAACACCCATCCTTTTTTTTTTGTGCCTTGCCTTTCTGTCAGAACCTCCACTTACACACGCAAATAAATTTTTTAAAAATTTAACTCTGCTTTTTCAATAGAGAAAACAATGTAACAATAGGGTGAAAAGGGGATTAAGAAAGGGATACTTGTTCCTGTCTAGAGGTCACTGGAGAGGTGGTGCCTTTTCATGTCACTAGGAAGAAGAGGCTACAGCAACAGGCACTCCTTACAATTAAGTATACATTCTCCAAAACCCAAATATTTGAAACACTTACAGATCACATCCTCTAAAATACTCATCTATCCCCTGCCAACAGAATGCAAATGATAATGTGACATGCTTGCAAAGTTAATTTCTCCAGTTTCTTATGTAAGGACAGATGGATAACAAAAGTTCTCTTTCTAAAACATATATTGAGAAAAATAATAGAGAATAGGCTATCAGCTGACTTCTTTTAAAAAAAAAAAAAAGCTCAGTCTTAGAATTAAAAACATTTTGCAAAAACAGGTTTTTACAGGTAGCAACTTTCTCCTTTGTGAAAAAATATGTAAATATATGAACCCCAAAACAGCCTACTGGTAGGATTCCATAACCTTCTTTCCTCCATCTGGCTCAAGGAACCACCATGAAGGTAAAATCTAGCAAGGCCGATGTGTACATATAAAAAGTCAACAAGTTACACAAGACTTGAGCTTTCCCATAACACAATGAACCTTTTGTCTAAAACAAGGCAAAAGAAACAAAGTAGAAATGCATTCTTTTACTCAGTGCTCAATAGTTTTAGCCTGAATGCTATAATATACACAGGTAAAACATGCCTTGAAAACAGCCTTGAAACAATAACGAATCTTATCACCAATCAAAGAAACTCACTAAATCAATGATCAATATCGATTTCTTGGTGCGTTCATGCACAACCCAGGCTGGTTACTTTTAAGATTAACCTTGCCATCAATTACTTAGAAAGCTGGTTTGTTTCTTCCTCAGCTATCCTAGACAACAGGAATTCCTAAAAACAAAGCTACTACGTTTGTGTATTCATGTGATTCTTTTTCCTTCATAAATGATCAGCAATTTGATAGTACTCTCACCACCTTTTCTTAATTAGCAGGGGCTTCAAGAGGCCCCAGCAGGTTAAAAACACTCCCAGAAGATAAGCAACTAAAAATACTGCCTCACCAACCAAACTCCATGCTTTTTAAACGCGATCATTGCCATTTATAATATCCCCTTTATTCCAACTGTTTTATGAGGCTTCTCTCACCCATCACTGAAAATTGGGATTTAAACATATCACACAACTACCAACACCTTTGATAACACGATTTGCCAAAAGACCTGAACTTGGTGAGAGTCCTCTCAAAGCTATGCTTTTCCACCTGAATGAAGCTGTGCCCTCGGACAAGGGGAGGGGAGGAGAGGGGGGCTTCTGGCTGTTCTGACTCTGGTTTACCTCTGAAAGCACACTGTCTGTCTGCACTGTGGCCTGCAACTCAGACGGTGCGGGACTGGCCCAGCACATAGAGGACATCAGAAAAGAGACACACAAGAAAGTGAACAACTTCTCCCCATCACACTTACCTGCTGCATGCACAAAGTATGCCAAATATAAATCGAGTTCCTTAACAGAAACCCCTATGTGGTGCGGCTGCACACAGAGCCCGGGGTTCGAGCACTGTGGGGACTTTACCAGGCGCTCGCCATCAGTACTTTCGAGCGGAATACCTTTAAATAAAATCACCATAACAAGGTCCAACCTCCAGACTTTATCTGCCTGGCGAAGGCAGTCAATTCTTCGCATCTTGCCTTTCTGGTCTGGGTTGGAAAGAACACAACATGGAGGCTTTTTCCCCGTAACTGTAAGAACAAAATCCTCTCGGTATTCAGGTCGGATGTCTTTCCGTAACTTGGCCAGGAGTCGAGATGCCCACTTCTGCTTGACCTCTGGTTTTTCACTTAGCAACTCATCCTTCACGGCTCTCTCTTCTTCTTTTGACATACGCTTTTCATGTTTTTTGAAGTATTTTCGTTTTCGGGCCTGCAGGTTGAACCATGTGTAGGCGAAGGCTCGGACGTGGGGCAGAAGTGCTTCAATGAAAGGATGAAATTCATCCTAGAGAAATGAATGACAACAAAAATATAACTATAATGAAAACAAAAGGAAACAACTTTTCTTCAGATGGTCATTTTAAAAACAAAACAAAACAATGCTTATTTCACTTCAAAGCTGACTCGATCATTACAGTACCAAAATTACACAGAGGGTGCCTATGGGAAGTCTGAGGGGGGAGAAAAGGAAAACTGTCAGTATCATGCCTCACAATCTCAAAAAAGAAAACGGCTAAAAATTTAAAAATCTGTTGGTATGTTCACCAACGTGCACCGGGGTCTACTGCCAAGCCTAGGTCCCAAGTCCTTTAGTATAGTACGTGAAATGTATTGAAATGCTTATAACAATATATAATCTTAACCCTATTTCAAGAAAGGCATATCTAATTTTGCTCCAGCCTTGACCTCACTACTTGTAGTACACCCAGGGCTCGGCCGCCAGATTGGCAAATCCTAAACATTTAGATGCCAGTCAATGTTTATGGAAGTCTAGGAGCAAAAAAAAAAATCATTTCCCCGATCAATGAAAACAAAGACTTTCCCTCTAAAAATACTGCATGGAGACGCTAATCTGTTTCTTAGGCATTTTGGTAATATCTTAATTCCTTCTTAAGGATTACAGTTGCATATAATTTTTTTAGTCAAAAACTTTGAAAAATCTGGCATATGCAAAAGATGAATTTCATATTCTTCAGGCTGAAATAAAAGATCTATTTCCAAGACATACTTGCTGATACTATGGGAATGAAACAAAAAGAAAAAAAAAAGGGGGTGGGGGAAGAAAAGCATACATGCCAGAGAGTAAATAGAATGCGTCATTGTGACAACAGGGTTGCAACTAAATACAGTTAATTTTGTAAAATGCCTTCGGTAATAATCATGGCTAAAAAAGAGACTCTTTACTTAATTTTTGAAATTAGTATTTCAGGCTTTTTCTCAGAAGGAAATAGAGAACCTGGTACATTTAATGTTTACGAGATTCCAGGAAAACCCCCACGGTTGCCTTAAGACTCAAGTAACCCGAAAATAAAATTCAATTTAAAACATTTAAGTTTTTCTTACTGTCTTATGAAAATGTTTGATTCTTTAACTTGATATTTGCTTAGGAAATATAAATATAAAATTAAAGAAAAATTAAACAGTAACCTCCACAAAGCTTCTGAGTACATCTAACTTTTGATTAACCAACCCACACTAATCTTACATAACTTCTCTCTGCCGCACAAACCCCCAGAAGATAAATTATTTACTTTCAGATAAATGATATGAACACCAAAAAGATATTTGATGCCTTTTTTTAAAAAGGGTGTAGGACAGACAAATATTATAAAATGCATTCTTTTTCAGTTTGTACTATCCACCTAAATATATACTTTGGAGGCACAAGTAACTGTAATGTCCAAAATATTATTACTATAAAGAAATTATTAAGTTTTCAAATGTTCAAATGTAAACTGAGTGGTTAAAATTGGAAAAATATTTTGTCAAGTCTGTTAAAATATATAAATTATAATCAATCATCTGAACACTACATATGACTATTTTTTAAAGTACATATTAATGTAATATATAATAATCAATTCAATAATTGACATTATCTTTTTCCTCTCTGGACAAATTTCAGGCTCTGCATTTCAAATTTAGCTTTGAAAACTGCTCTTTTTCAATAAAAATCTAAAAGAGAAGTAGCTTTTCTAACATGTGTGCATTCTTCAAGTGGAGAGGGAGCAGAAAAAAATACAAGAATTATATTATTCTTTACCATAAACATTTTAAATTTCTGATGTTTAAGAATCTTTCTTATTGCCATACTTTAAAAGAGAGAAATGGTGGTGGGGAGGGGGTGTTTTCAAGTCACAGTTTATCTAATAAGGTATATGCCAAACCGCAAAGCATTTAAACATTACTAAATTCTGAGCTCATCCTTGAAATGTTCTAAAATACATAAAATTGGGGTTTGAAACAGTCCTTCACATTGACTTATTTTCTTATATACACAGAACATGCTAGGGACCAAGGCTCTGTGGTATTATGTTAAGAACTCCTGGAGTCTACCTTAACTATAAAGTGAGCTTTTACCAAAAGGAAGATTTCATCTTAAAATCTCAGGCCTGTTTTATAAAGCAAAGAACAACTAAATTCCAAACATTCACATTAATGTTAAAATGTTATCTTATTCAAAGCTTCATTAATAAGAATAAGCCTTGCCTAAAAAAGACATTCTAATATGGCATTTAAGTGTCTGAAGAGACTCCTAGTATGCTCTCACAGAACTGCGAACCGCGTTCATTCGTGTTCATTTTGTTTACCTGCCAACCAAATGCCTATATATCTCATCATAAAAACATAAAAACCCTCAAATGAGGACAACCATGTCAATTAATCATTAAGAATAATCTAAGTCCCCAATTGTGCATCAAAAGTATTGTACAACTTATTACTCCCCAAAGGTTTCAAGAATGTGCCAATAAAAGTGCACAATATTTTGTACAACTTTACTCACATGTACTATTAAAGAGCTAGTCATCTTTCTCAACTCACAATTAGAAATAGTCCAGATCATCAAAAGTAAAGAAAATCATTAACTTGCAGGAAATGTCAAGGCCCAGCATAAATTAATTTTTTTAAAAAGTAAGCCCCATAAATCATGTTGCTGCACATACTGCCATAAGCTACGTACTATTTCAAAATATTCAGGAGATAATAAAGAATATTCTACACGTGCACTCAGTGAGAAAGTTATAGACCATCAATGAAAACAAACCTGAAAACCTGTTTCAAAAGCAGTATGACTTTGAATCAGCACCTTAAATGTTGATCTGCTGTAGTAAGCCAAGCTTAAGAACCACTGAACGTTGATATTGCTGGAACTACTTTTAAAGGTCACCTATAAATTTCTACCGGGTTATCATTCTATGGCCAGGTAAACGATTTGGTTATGATACGCTTGTATGGACAAAAAGAAGACGCCTGACATTTTCTTGATAAAGTTTTAAAAATTGCATACACGTAGATGGAGTTTATTCTTTCATTTAGAGTATTTCTGTCACTGTGCTTACTGAACTTTCTTCATGACCAATAAACTACCCAAGTTTTCTTTCTAAAACTGGCTCTACAGCTTATAAGTATTCCAGCAAGTTAAATAAAATTGTTAATCAATTTTTAAAAGAAGAACCCAAAATACGTGGCTCTCGTTCACTATTTAAAGTACAATTTCTTCACCAACTGTTACACTAAGTGTTTCTTTTACTGGTGTTTCCAGAAGAAGGCCTAGTTAGTGTATCAATCACACTGCCAAATATGTTTAAAAAAAAAAAAACTTTCTTAATGTGATAATAGCTCGTGAACCAAGAGAATCGCCTTTGTCAGGTACCTGACTATGTCCTGGGCCTGCATGGATACACAGGTATCCTCATATATGCACCAACCCAAAATATAAATTTTTCTCTGCAGAGCTCACTTGAGAAGATACTCATATGTCTGCTAAGGTCATGCCCCACCATTGCAGCACCCCGGTATTGTCTACAAGTTCTCTATGTTGCAAACTTCTGCCAGCAAGAACTTCAGCCTTTGAATCTCAGCATTTCCACTGTAGTCATAACTCATTCAAATTCTCTTACACTTTGCATCTTATCCATATGCAATTGTGAACCTTGCCAGAAGTGGTTGGAAAAGTTTCATTCCATACTTCCACAAGTTACTAAAATAGGAACTTTGGAAGTTTGTTAGGGAAAAATAAAAAACTTTACAGTAACTAAAAGCAACTGCTATCCATTACTAATGCTAGGCCTAAATCCCAAACAGACCATTTCTATATAAAAGATGCATTTAAGAGTCTTCTGAGATCAAATAACCAGTATTATTCCTGTTAGATATTGCAATAAGGCTGTCATGTGAGAAATAAATCCAGAATCTAGAGAGGAAAAGGAAAAAATTATTGATACTTTCTAACCTTCCATAAAGTATTCCAGTTAAACCGTTATCTCCTGCTAAATGAAAGCAATAAGTGGTAGCAGTTTTTTAAGGGAGTGGTAAATAAACATTTACTTGAAGCATACAACTTCATGTAGGTGATTAATGGTCAGATCGCAATGTACCAAAACAGTATGAAAGCTCACACTTTTTTCAAAAATTGTCTTCAGCGCAAAATCACTTTGACTACATGCCTTTTAGTCAAAGAAAATAAATAATATATTCAAAAGGGACCAGATTGGAGCCGTGAAGTAGCAATATTTTGCCTAGGGGTGGTGCAGACAAGAGAGGGATGGAAAGGGAGGGCATGGGAAGGAGGGGCGGGGGTGGGGGGGCGAGAGAGACCCATGCTCTGAGCAGAGTCGGAGGGGAAAAGTTGCCCCCGTCCTGCGCGCGGAGCTGCCCGAGTCCCGCGGCGGCGGTGGCGGGAGGCGGCGGGGGAGCCGCGTCCGGCCCGGCGTGCTGCTCGGGCTCGCGGCCGGGAGCCCAACTCCGCCCGGCGCTCCCCGGCCCGCGCGGCCCTCGGCCTCCGGCGCTCGCCGCCCTGCGCAGCGTGGGCTCGTCGCGACAGCGAAACTTTCACTCGGGAAAGCGAGCGGGCGATGAGCGGCGAGGACGCAGGCTCCACCCGGCCGGCGCGGGGGGTCGCGCGTCCACGCAGCCCCGCTCCGCCGAGCCCGGGGGCCGGCTCGCAGCCGCCCGCCCGCGTCGGAGGGGCGCTGTCCCGGCCGGGCCCGGGACGCCGGCCCGCGTCCTCCCGCGGCCGGACCCCAAAGGCTGACAAACAATAAACAAAAGTAAGAGTTTGGGGAGGCTGCCGCGGCGCGGGCTCCGCGCGCGGGCCGTGGGCGCAGGGTCGTGACTTCTCCCGCACCCGGGGCTTTCAGCTGCCCCGAGCGTGCGGGGTGGGCGGTGGGCTCCGTCGGCGGCCCCCTCCCCGGGAGCCGCGGAACTACAGAAACCGGCCTGCCGGCTGCAGAAACGCTGAGTCCAGATTTCAGCGCGTCATGGGCTGCAACCCCGCCGAAACACGTGCGGGGCGTCCGAAAACACCGCCGTTCCGCAGTCAGTCGCCCCGATATTAATTAACGCATTAATAAGAGGGCGCCATTAGCCATGTGCCCACACAAATGGCCGTGCAAGAGGAATGCACCCGCATGGAAACAAAGTTACTTTCTTAAAGCTGTATTTCTCCCCCCGCCACGAGCACACGCGCACACACACACCGAAACACGCGCAGACACGAGCACACACCAAGACACATGCCCCGGGCCCGCCCGGCGCGACTGTCCCCCGTACCCCGCGCCCAGCCCCAGGTCTGCCCCCGCAACCCCGGCCCCCCCAACCCCGCCGCATCCAAACAGCTGCTTACCTGGGTGAGACAGAGCGGAGAATACATAACTGCCGGGCGGTGGGGTGTGCGTGTGCGTCTGGGTGTGCGGTTTGGAGGTGTGCGTGAGTGCGGGTGAGAAAGGAGAAAGAGGGAGAGAGGAAGAGAGAGAGAGAGAAGGGGGAGAAAACAAATCAAGCCTGCTTCTTGCGTTCACATTTCCAACTCGGCTCAACTGCAGCCAGCCAGCCAGCGCGATTGCCGCTCCATGAGCTGAACTTTAACCCCGCCTAGAGTTTCCCTACACTCCACTATACATGTCTACTGTACGCGGGCGTTAAAGGCATAGCGCACCCTTTCCCGCTCCCGCGCCCGCCCGGCCGGGTGCCCGCGAGCTGCCCGCGCGCCCGCCTCCGCCTCCGCTCTGCACCGCACCGCACAGCCGCCGCCGCTCGCGCCGCCGCCGGCGGGGGGGGGGGGTGCGTGGGGGAGGGGGCGGCTGCGGCGCCGCGCGGCCAGCCGGGTCCCGAGCCTCCGCGGCCGCTCGCGCTCGCTCGCTCGCTCGCTCCCTCTCTCGCTCCCTCGCTCGCAGGCTCTCTCGCTCCCTCTGCCCCCCCCCCCCCCGCTTCCCCGCTCAGCGCATTACTGGGTAACGCAGTGAGGAGCAGTTACAGTCTGTACTCCCGGGCAGCTATAGGCTGCCACAGGATGTGCTTAAGCAAACAAAACTACTTTTCCTCATCCCCATCCCCCAAGCCCCGCCGCAGACCTTCGCGGACCTCGGTGGAGGACTTGGGCAACTTTGCCAGGTTGCCCTGCTCTCCCGGTTCACTGTGTGCGGCACGGAGAAAACCGAGGAGAAGGCCGGGGGGCAAATTTGCATGTATGCAAATTTTTTTAAAAATCAGACCTCCTAGGTAACTTTTTTTTCCCCCTCTGAAATGCGGTACGGCTCAAAGCATTGTAATCTCTCCAACGGAGCTTTCTGTGGGAATAGATCGTCGGTAGAGGTAATTATGCACAAAATCCTGCAAACTTTGTGCAGCTTCAGTCCTATGGCATTCAGAAGCGGGGGTGGTGGGGAATAATTTCACACAGAAGAGTCACCGGATTGGGGGGTGAGGGGGGGTTGTCTGGAGAAAAGGAGGCGGAGATTAATGAGCGTTCTCCCTCCCAGGACTGTGAAACTAGTGGGTCTGAACACAGACGCCATAGAAAAAGTTCTATCGCGTTCAGAAACAACAGTGGTTTAACTGTGACATCTTTTTCTTTTTAGGAGGGAAAAAAAAAATGTGAAAGGGATGTCCCCTAAGGGAAGGGAGATATTCTGGTCCACAAACGCGTGCCCAAAACTGGACACAGGCTATCATTACCGTCCCTGTTCCTGGGACACCTCTGGAAGGGTGCCTTTTAAGAATCCCCTCTTTTTTCCTCCCCCAGGTAATCGTTCTTAAAATGGAAAAGAGCTTCCTGCAATTATTTTAGGTTTGGTAAAGTATTGTTTTGGCAGAAAAAAGGGGTGGTTTTTAGGGTTTGGCAAGTTGCCAATAAGCCTGCTTTTCCAGTTTTTTTTAACCTCATATTTTTTTCTCCAGGCTTTCCTCCCTGATGGAAAGAAAGAAAGAAAGAAAGAAACCAAACAAACCAAAAAACCCCTTCTTCCTTCTGATCCCCATCCCATCCCCTCCTCCTCATCTTTCTCACTCTAGTTTGCAAGCCTGCTGCATCTGAGAATCCTTCTCAGAATTCCGAAAGGAAAGATCAGGGTGAAAGGCACTGGCACACAGACAGGAGAATCTGCACCTTGGGAGAGGTTACATAGCCAGGGAGCCTCTGGAGAGAGGAAACTCCTGTAGGAATGCCCACTCTGCAGGTGAGTGTGAGGTGACATGCTAAGGTCACTCTCATCCAGACTATGCTCCCCCACCGCACCCCCTCCCCTTTTATAAGTAAGGAGCAAGAAATATGTTACTGGAGAAAGCAAATACAGTCCTCTGAAATATTCTGCATCTGTCTAAAATCATTTGATGCTTCTTCTCCAGTTACTTTATGGCTAAAAGAATTTCTGAGTGCTCAAGACCCATGTTCACATACTCTGCTCCTAAATATCCTTGGAAGTCTCTGAAATTATTCATTATGGGACGAGGGGAGATAATGACTTAAATCTTTAACAAGAGAGTCCCATTTTCCCCCAACTAAACAACTGCTTTCCCTTGGTTCCTCTTTAATTTCAGTAGAAGAGAAACGTCCTAAAAGCTAAGCTGAGTTACAGAGACAACCTCCCTGGCCACAGAAACCTTTGCTGGGATCTATAACTTCAACTCGCTCCAAGTTTCCTCGATAGAAGTTTCTGGCGGACGGTCCCAACATGTAACTGAGGCACAGTGAGAAGTTATTGTTCCATGTGTGCTCTTGGGAACCTCTCTTCCAGAGCAGATTAAAATCTTTTTTTTTTTTCTGTATTAAAAGATAGACTTCACATCTGCCTCTTTCCAAAACAAGAAAGATTCTTACTTTTAACTGAATCTCAAGAAAGAGAAAAGGAATTTTTTAAAAAAGACTGGCACATCGCCCTGGTTTTTAAAAATAGGGAAAAGTAATTTAATGCTGATATTTCTAGTTTAAAAACTTCTTTTGTTGCAGCAGTGAATGTGCCCGCGATTTCCAGCTTTCTGCGGTTAGCAATATTATCTTAAGTAACTTTTGGCGCCCTTCGTAAGACTTTTGGATATGGGACGATTGTTTGCGCCCTCTAGGCAAGGGCTGGATCCAAGTTCAGCACCAAAGCCCTTCACATCCGCTCCTGCTTTCTCTCCTATCTCCGCCAGCTCCCGCTCCCTCCCCCGCGGGTTGGAGGGGGGGGGAGGCGGGGGAAACACTACAAAGCACAGTTCCAACTACAGCCTTTGGAAACAAGACTGAGAAAAATACAGTAGAAGAGTTACAGTTACAGAAAGGCTTCTGGTAACTTTCTCTCCAACAGGCATAAATTTAAACACACACACAAAGAAACAGATGTTCCTCAAAGGGCAGTCTGGGGGTAAAAACATTTCCAACTCTTTCCCCTCTTCCCAAGTTGCAAAAGTAAATCCTTGTCCAGAGTTCACAAAGATACCAAGACACTTGAGCGAGAGAGCAGGGGTGGAAGGAGGAGAGAAGGGAGAAAGGACAGTAGAGAGAACAGTTGTAGGAAACAGGTGAAGTACAATAGCTAGTTTACTGCAATCATATAAATGACCCATTGTTAGGAAGGATAAACCCCTTATTGGAAATAACCGCTCCAATCATTTATTTTGCAAGTGCTGGGAGGCTGCCTTGAAATGGGATTGTCTTTGCGCAAAGGAGCCTCCTGTCATGCTCTCTGCTATCCATATTCTTCCTGGCACAGAGCCCAGCCTTGCATTTACTGTGTTTTATTTGCAGAAATGTTACCTTGCCAGCTTTAGTGAAATCCTCTTAGATATATAAATTACGTCAATAAGGTTTCACTTATATGTATAGCACAAATACCTCTCATTTTGGAGGTTACTTGATAGGAAGATCTTAATATGATTTAGATTTTAATGCCCCAAGCAGTACAGATGAAATTGGGGTTCATAAGTGACAATGCCATTAACTCTGTAGTTCTTACCAGGACTAACTTTATCACTAGCATTTTCCAATATTTTCTCTAGTTTTTGACCTACTGGTCACTTGTGTGCAGATTTTTCTTAGATGCATATAATACGAAATTGAATAATGTTGCTGAACTGAGCATCCAAGTGGATTTTAACGTCAAATTTCCAAACCAGATTTGATTAGAAGGCCGAAAGCCTTGGGAAATAGCTCCATGGGAATTTAATCCAAAGATGAGAAAGAGCCCATACTATTTTCCATTCACTTCCCAACAGAATTAGGTGTCTACAATGCTCAGAGGGAAGGAAGAGATGGATGTACTTTAGTCAGAGGCTGCCAGTTACTGTCTCCAAGACAAGCTACTGCAGTTGGTTTCCACTGGATTGGTATCAAAGACTTGTCCAAGAGGCCAGACTCCAACTAAGAGTTAGCAAGTCAGCAATCTTCCACACACACCCTCCACAGGGGTTGTTGTGGTAACAAGAACAAATGTGAACTTGGCCAGTCTTAATATCCTATTTGCTACTGACCATATATTTAAACAGCAGAATTCAAGAAAAGTGGAGAAAACACACACACTCTCCCCCTCTTCCTTTCAAATGTATAAAACAGCTGTCAGTCCACCTATGAAACATTCTCTCTCTCTTAAAACTGTTGTTTAGAGTTCAAGAAGAGAGGCTTTCCTATTCCTTCCAAGTACTTGAAAAGTCAAAGCTTCTTAGATAACCAGGGAAGTTTTGCAATGCTGCGTATTCAATATGTTACTTCCCAGAGCTCAATACCATCCTGTAGTTCAGGCAAGTTTTTAAGCCACCCATTTTTAAAAGTTGACCCTCCCCTTCCACAACAGTCAACAACTTCCCCGAATTTAAAAATAATAATTCAAAGTTAATTTTTCTCTAGAAGAATTTTTCTAACTTTTTCTGAAAGCCAGTTAAGAAGGCATTACACTTCATGCAAAAATTCCCCAGGTTTTTTTTTTTTTTCTTAAACTCAAAAACTCTTTCCTATTGTGCTTGCTAAATCCGGAAGAGCTTGTAGTTTTGACAGCTTGAACCACACCATACCCTTCAGAGCCGCAGAGAACTTCAGATCTTTTCTGCCCCGCCCCCTCTGGCTACTGAGAACCATTGTACACCCAAGCCTCCTCATGATTGGATAAGGCTTTTGTCAATCTCCCATGTTGTCCCATTGATTAGAGGATCGAATCGTCAATTATTCTCCGGGTCCAGACATTTCTTTTCGAGTTTGGTTGACTGCTGAGGCCAGACGTCTTTTTACCGAACAGAGCATGTACAGGATTCCCCCCCCCCCCCACTTCTGGAACCGAGCAAGCGCTAGGAGGAAAAAAATCTGTCAAGCTCAGCAATTTTTTCAAATCTCGGGGTTAAAAAAAAAAAAAAAGGAAACCCGGTCTTTGATGCACATAGCAAAAAGGAAAAAAGAAAGAAAGAAAGAAAAAAGCCATCCACAAAGCTACGTCTTTAAAACAAAACCATCACAATAGACATTCACCCAGCAATCACTAAAACGCATATGCAAGCCAGAGAAATTTTAAAGTCTTAGCCATTAAACAAAATCATTCTGCCATTATTGTTGTTTATAAAACACACATCGTATAAACGCAAAATAGAAAGTTTAAGATGTACCACGTACCATTGCAATGTAAAAAGAGTACGTGAGAAACTTTAAAATGTTCAGACGAATTGCTTCATTTGTTGTCCCCCTTTTTTTGCATTAAAAAAAAAAATCTAAATAAACTTGGAACCGTTGAAAACCCGGAAGAGATTTTTTTTTTAAAGCTGTTGGCCAATTGCAGGCTTCTTGGAAATTTTTTTTTTTTTTTTAACTCCAAATCAGAAGGCTTTTGCAATAGCAATGCACTCTCTCTGCCTCTCTCACTGTCTCTCTCCTCTTTTGATAGCAATCCAACCCGGGCTGGCTGGTTCTCAGATTCTCTCTGGTTTTGCCTTGTGTGCTTTGGATTGTATGAGACTTTGCAGAAGTTGCAATCGATTCGCAGTCCCTCTCTCCTCTCCCTACCCCCTTGTTTATTTCCGCAATCGCTGCAATTTGCATAGTAACCACGCACGAGGCGCCGGGCGGCTGCCTGCGGAGGGGGCCAGGAGGGGGCAGGGAAAAGGCCTTGCCCCCTTCTCCCCTCCTCCCGTCTCTCTCCCCGCCAGTCTCCTCCTCCCCCACGGTGCGTGGCCAATAGGAGCCCCGGCATTCAGCGCAAGCTCCGGTCGGGACACCGTTCGGAAGAAAAGCCCCTGTGTTACTAGGCCCTGCTCGCAGGATCGTGTTTTTTGGCGCGGTAGAAGTTCCCCTGCTTGCGGACCTCGCCGCGGGTACTAGGGGATATGTGAGGATAAAGTACATTTGCCTGCGGTTGTGCGGGTTTTGCACGTTTTAATCAAGTCTGCACACCTGCTTTCTCGGTTTCTTTTTCCATAGCCTCTCGTGAGTTATTAGGCTAGTTCATGATGGTTAGTGAGAGATTTAACCTTTATTTGCACTGGTGTAGACCAAGAGTTAAAGATCCTCTTTGGTGCATTAAATCACGAGAGTGCAAAAATGTCACAGAGAACTTGCAGTGAAATAAAGCTTCTACTCCAGATTCTGAAAGGAAAAGACTGGTTCTGCTCGCTGCAGATGACTGGCCATAAAATTGTTAGGTAGGCTCCGTCAAGAATAAAGTTGTTCCTTTAAAGCAGGAGATGCAGTGAAATTCTACCTTAATTGCCAAGCATCTACTATGTCAATATCCTTACAAAACCAGGATTCACAAAGTTTGACGCCCCCCTTCACCTCCCATCGCCCCAAGAGAAGGGTTGTGTTCCGACGTTTGAAATGGGGAGGAGGGAGGCTGTTAATGTAACTATTGGAACATTAAGAACCTCATCTAACAGATTCATCTTGTTTCATTAACCCGGGCTCTTTAAGACCATTTCAATGTCAATCTGTGATGTGTTTGTTTTAAACAACAGACTAGCCCTTGGTGCAGTGGTGGTGCGGGAAGACGGCTCTAAAGGAAGGGAGTGTCCCTTTAAATGGAAAGCATCACACCAGGGCTCCTGCGTTTGTTTGCTTTGCGTCAGTTAAGTAGCTTTAGACGTTTTGCTGAATAACTGAGTTACAGGGAAATGTGTGCTTAGCTCACTTGATAAAAATTATCCAATAAGAAGTCAAGAGGAATAGGAAGCAACCTGGTGGTTGTCTGATTTTCTTAACTGTCCTTGGTGAAGGTACCTATTAATTAATAACAGGACCTCGCACAGTTAAATTAGAGGTTAGAGAAACCTCCTATTTTGTTTTGAACCGCATTTTTGGCTTTAGGCTTGCACTTTACGACAAGCTGACTGATGCAGCATTACTGAAAGGTATGGTTCTGTGGCCACTGGTGGTGGTAGACAAGCTTTGCTGTCCTGGTCTGCCTCTTACAGATTCAGATACTGTCTTGCTCTAGAAAGTCTGTGGCATTTAATCCTGGCCCCCTCTCCTAAGGATCCATTTCAGCTTGGCATACTGCTTTCACTCTAGAAGTACTACATTTAATGGGATATAGTAGCTTAAGTAAAAAGAAAAAAAAATTGTTTTTAAGGAACTCAAAAAACTTCTAGGCTTTGTTCAACTGGTGCCAGGCTGTGTGACCTTGAGATGGTTACGTAACACCTGTAAAATAGGCCATCAACCTATTGTGAGAATGGAGGATTGTTTTTGTCAAGAGCTGAGAGCCTTTCAAATGCACAAGAGGTACCAATGTTTGCTGCATTGCTCTGTAGATGCCATACTGAATAATCTCCAATGCTAAGCAAATCAGGCTTTGTTCATAGGTGGTAACAGTGAGTTTTGTGTCCCTGTCTGTAATTCATTAACTCAGTTTAATGTGGTAGGTTAACACCATTTCCAAAGTGACCTTTTATATCTCCATCTAGTCAACAGCAACATAGTATAGGTTTTGGAGTCCAGCTTAGGTATTAATGTTGGTCCTACTACATGACTTCAGACAAATTATTTAACCTCTGTAAGATTTACATTCCTCCTATGGAAAATGGGAGATACTCAGATAACATGTAATTTACCTGGTACATTAGGTGTGCTCAGTATATCGTACCTGTAGTAGTACCACTATTTCTGTTTAATATGGACCATCCTACAGGCACATTGAATGTGCTAAGAGTTGGAGACACAGAGAAGAAGATGTTGTCCCTGCCTTCAAGAAGGTTTCAGTCCATTGAAGAGACAAGACCCCAAATAGATAATAATGTAATGTGATAACTGCTGTGTCTGATATACATAAAGGGCAATAGAAATAGAGATGAAGGAATGACTGATTTTGCCTGGGTGTATAGAGAAGGAGAATCAAAAAAGGCTAAGAGAGAGAAAATGACATTGCATTGGGCCGGAAGTATGTGTTTGTCAGGTGGACAAAGGAGAGGCAAGGCATTCTTGCCCAGGACAGCAAGGTGATGTCAGCTTAGGCACTGGGCCAGAGAATGGGGATATATTCAACTGTGGCTAGTTGCTCTAGCTAGTATTAGCTTGTATCACAGTAACTAGAGATGTAGTAAGAAAATCAGGCTGAGGCAAGATAGTGGGAAACCTTGTGAGGTGTTTAAACTTTCACTTGATGGACTGGGGAGACATCAAAGGTATTTAAATAAGAGATACACAAAGTAAACTTTGCAGATTAGAAAAATCATTCCAGCAAAGGAGACAAAGAGACCAATTAGAGGTGAAAGAAGATGAAATCCTGAACTGCGCACAGCAGGAATGAATGAGCAAGAGAGAGAAGGAGAGGGAAGAGCAACGGGTGGGAGAAAGGAGAAAAAAGCAAGAGAGACCCACCATTAATATTAGTTTCTAGAAGCTTCGGCTAACAGGACGATTTAGGAGTGCAGTTTTTCCAGACTATCTCAAGTCCAAATACCCACAACTTATGAAATAAGAACTATTAATGAAAGAGGTTTCCTTACCTCGCTTCTATATCCTCAAATCCACCAATGTTAAATTATTTTCAAATAATTCCCATAACAGTAACAATAGCACACATGGATTGAGTATTTATATTGGCTTTTCTCACCCTGTGAATTTGCATTCCAGGAACATCAGCCCCACAATGCCACAGAAAATCAGCTGCACATCCAATAGGGCGACTTTGGATTGCCAACCCCATTGAGAGCCTCATGTTTCCATGTAGGCTGGCTTTATGCCTTGAAAATAGTAGGCTCTTCCAGGAATTCTGCTTTGTTGACCCAAATAAAAACTTAATCCTCTTGCAGGGCATTGATATGGAGACTACAACATCAGAGTCTTACAGATTTAGCAACATGATTAGAAATTGCAGTATTTCTCTAATAATGTATTTTTTAATTTGTGAACTAAGTTGAATGTTGACCACAGGGATACATTTCACATTTTCTTGATTTGACTGGGTAAATCCTAGATCATCCAAGGCACTTTTTAGGCTAGGTAATCAACACTGGCATTTAGAGGACCGACATGACAATATAAATGATAAATACTAGAAGCAAATGTAAATCTAGGAATTGATGAGGCTCCCTAATCAGCAAGCTTCAGCAGACTATTGTCCCCCCAAATCTGTCTCTCTCTATTCTTGGATGCATAAATGAACAGTTTAGAGCCCATAGCTCCTAACTGTCCTTGCAGACAGGCATGACACATGATTAAGATCACATTAGAATAGAGAGAATTATTGAGTCAACGTTCCATGTCATTTGCTTAAAATAAATTTGTCCTAAACTTGTGGCCTTTCCAAAGGCTGCAGTGAGGTCATGTTAGAGATCGAGCTTCAATTACAAAGACCAGGGACAATGACTTGGGAGACAAGGGAGCAGCAAGGTGGAGGGAACCTGGGCTCCTGAGTGATCTGATGGAGCAGAGCTGTTTCTCTAGCCTAGATCATACTTAAGCCACTATGGTTGTTTTTTTTGTGTGTTTTTGTTTTTTTTTTAATTTTGTTTTGAAAGATTGTATTTATTTATTTGTCAGAGAGAAAGCACAAGCAGGGGGAGCGACAGACAGAGGGAGAAGCATTCCCCCAGCTGAGCAAGGAGCTTGATGTGGGACTTGATTGCAGGACCCTGGGATTCTGACCTGAGCCAAAGGCTGACACTTAAGTGACTGAACCACCCAGGCATCCTTAAGCCACCGTGTTTTGAGATCTGTGATTCAGCAGCTCAGCCTTGTCTGTAATCACCACCACCACAACCACCACCATCATCATCATCATCATCAAGATTATAAAACAATTTTATGGTACCTTTGGATCATTTCCTCTCTGAAAGCTTATGGCTTTTCCCCAACTTAATAGAAAATACATCTGGGTTTGGGGTTTTTCTTTTTTAATTTTTAAAAATCCAATTCATTTAAACTAAAAAAAAAAACAAACAGTTTACCCATTTCTCCTATTGATTTTATTATCAGCCTCCTTTTCCAGTCTTTCCTCCTGCCTAATCTCTCTTTACTACCCCTCACCCCAGACACACTAAATGAGTCACTTTTCTATTTTCACTATTCTATGAACACATAACACATGTTCATCCCTCTCTTTCTTGGTTTGTGGATTTTTTTTTTCTGCCCAGAAGTCCCTCATGTTTTCTCCGTGTTCCATCCTTTATTTCTTTTCTTTCTTTCTCTTCTTTTTTTTTCCCCCCCAAGAACCAGTTTAATGCTCCCAACTCCCCCAGGCAGAATTGGCCAATCCCTCCTGGGTGTCCTTTAAGTGCTTATACTCATCTCTAGGACAGTTATCTTCACATTGGAGGTCAGTTATTTCTTTGTGTGTTTGTCTGCTAGACTATGAGCTCCCATGAAAGTGCAATGCCTTTATTTATCCTTGTGTTCTTACAAGCCAACTTCTATAACTCTCAATAGATGTTTGATAAATTAATGGGTGAATGGAGAGATGAACAAATGCTTACCTTTTCCTGCCTTGCACTCTTGTCTAACACAGACTCAGGAGCGTGGCTGATGCAAGTCACGGCGTTGTCACTAAGGGGAAATTTTAAGTATAAATAGTAGGACATAGAGCTTCCTTCCTACAGACCTTCCACGCATGTTATCGCTGTTAACCCTTCTTCTGGATAGGTGAGTCAGGCACTGTCTCTCTCATAACACAAATGAGGAAACTAAGGCTCGGAAACTATAGGGAGTCTTCTCATCATTCACTTAGTGAGTGGTTGACTAGAATTCAACTCATTTCACATTCCTCCCCAAAGCTCTGGCTATGTCTGGCTTCAAAATTTTTTAGGCACCATTTTAGTGTTTAGCTGGCTCTTATCATAATCAAAGGTAAACAAATGGGCCCATTTCTTTTCAACAGCTTTATTGAGGAACAATGGATAAACAAAACACTGCACATATTTAATATATACAATTTGATAATTTGGGACATATACAAGCAACCATGGTACCATAACCACAATCAAGACAAGAGATATATCCACTACCTCCCAGAGTTTCCTTACCCCTGCCACCACCATTTTGAGGGGTAAGAATATTTAAGTCTACTGTCTCAACACTGTATTATTTACTATAGGCATTTTGCTCCTAGAGCATATCACTAGAACTTATTCATCTGGCCTCGCTGAAACTTTACACCCACTGAATAATAGCTCCCTGTTCCCTCTACCCCACAGATCCATCCTTCTTATCTTGGACACACCCCACAATCCACTGCAGAGGTGCCTGAAGACCACAGATGACGTCATGCAACTGAGCTGCTAGGATAGTTAGAGAGAGGATGCTTGTATCTTGACTGAAGCCAGGGGTGTAAGGTATGAGTTTACAATTTACAGAAGGAAAGCTAAAAGGGAGCTCAGAAGTCTCCAACCACGGTATTTTACAGATGACAAAACTGAAACCAGCAAAGTGAAGTCATAAGCTCATGACCACACGGCTGGTAAAGAATGAATCCCTAGTCCAGAACTAGTCTCGTTCCATTATGCAGAGGTGTTTTGCAGGAATGGGAAAAGAGGGAGTAACTCTCTCTGGTACCAAAGTTGAAAAAAGGCCTGGGCAAGTAAAGAAATTGTGAATCTGAGAGGAGAAAGAAAACCAAAGGGATGGCTATAAAATCCCAACTGGTTCCTGAAAGATGGACCCAAATATGTTCAGACAGTTAAAGGGTAATTTTCAGGAGAAATGAGGGAGATTGGGAATAAGAGCAATGGTCTAGAGCTGTAACTTGGTGTAAAGAAATGTGAGCTGAACTGTTTCTCTATTCTCTGCTGTCTGTAGTCTTGGGCAGTTCCATCTCTTCCTCTAGTTTCCTTCTCAGTAAAATGTAAATATCATCAGCTCCACTTCTTGGGGTTTTGATAGGATTCAATGAAATCATGAATGTGAAACTGTTATAAATGTAGGTTTCTCTCCCATGAAGGCCTATGCCACCACCAATTGTTTCTAATACAGCACAGAATGAAGAATATAGGTAGTTGTATTTATCCAAAAGTTTTAATTTTTTATTTATTTTTTAAAAGATTTTATTTATTTGAGAGAGAGAGAGAGAGAGATTGAGAACAAGAGAGATCATGAGCAGGGGGAGGGGTAGAGGGAGAGGGAGAAGCAAGATCCCTGGTGAGTGGAGACAGCCTGACTGGGCTGGATCCCGGGACCCTGGGATCATGGCAGATGCTTAACCTACTGTGCGACCCAGGCATCCTAAAAGATTTTAGAGTAGAAATTGTGTGTGTGTGTGTGTTTATCTATATCTATTTCTATATCCATATCTATAATGCATACATATATAAGCACACACACAAAATCTTCACTCCAAAACCTCTTCAAATTGAGGTAGGATAAATATAACTAACTAAAAATATATAATATATATAGTCATATATATATATATACACATATATATATATATATATATATGAAAGAAAAATACCGTTAAGATAGAAATAAGGTGAAATCAAGACCCAGATTATTATCTAAAATGCATGCAATGAAATTCTATATACTTTTTCAGGGTTGCTTGCAATTTGGCTTTGAGTTTCCTAGTAACCAATTCTAAAAAGAAAAGGTAAAAACTTATAAAATATATGATATTCATATGATTATAAAATTGAGATTCAAGAAGGGTTGTTTAAAAGCAACACAGACATTCCGAGGTCTGAGAAAACTGAACCCATAACCTCCTGCCACACTACTGCATACACCACTACTGAATACATACAAGCAGACCAGCGTTGTCATGAAGAGGACTAATCTTTACTATGAGGCATTGAACAAGTACTCAGTCCCTGGATAAAATTCCAGCCAGCCTAAGGACAGAAGGAGTGGGAAGGATGGCAGTTGCTAAAATTACTATTTTAGGAACTCCTCAGCTATAGCTTTAGTGCCCTGGACTAGTGGTACTAGTGCTTAGTTCCTGGCAAATTAGATATGTGCCTAGTTTGACCACAGTGTCTATAGACCCAGAAAATCAGCAACAAAGAAAAGAAAGAACCAGTTGAGGTTGACTCCTCTGACGCTGGGGTTTTTCACACTCATTGTAATATTCCTAAGATCACATCCCACCCCCAAAACATAGCATGGAGAGGAAGGAAATGGGAACTGGAAAACCCAGTTGGCATGGACACTGAGTTCAGACTCTCTTTTCCAGCTCATGTCCTTTAGCTCTCAGCCTCTCTTGACCTCTCTGTTTCATAAGGTGACTCAAAATGGGATCAGGAAAGGGAACTCCATTAAGGGAAGTTATAGAATTGGGATTGGTGTTGTGTTGGACACATAAGCAAAATCAAGCAGGTAGGTTGTCTCAAAGCCTAGTTGGTAGGCTAAGAAACAGGATAACAAGTTAAAACAAAACAAAACAAAACAAAACAAAAGATTACAAGTCAACCAAAAACATTACAAGAAAAAAAAAAGGTGGGGGGGGGGAGGAAAAGAAATAGAAAAAGAAGAATAAAAAGAAATGAAAGAAAAAGCCTGTGTGGGTCAGGGTAGGGAGATAGGGAACTATACTGGTAGATATCTTTGGAAATGGTAATCTTTTATTGTTTTTTTTTAATTGTGATTAAAAGTATGTAACATTTACATTTTAATCATTTTTAATGTACAGTTCAGTGCCATTAACTATATTTACATTGTTGTGCAACCATCATCCGTGTCCATCTCCAGAAACTTTTCATCATCCCAAACTGAAACTCAAAGTCTATTAAATAATAACTTCCCATTCCCTTCTCTCCTCCAGTCCCTAGCAGCCATCATTTTACTTTCTGACTCTGTGAGTTTGGCTAGGTACTTTATATAAGTGGAATCGTTCAGTGTGCGCCCTTTTGTGAGTGGCTTATTTCATTTAGCATAATGTCTTCAAGGTTCATGCATATTGTAGCATGTGCCAGAATTTCCTTCTGTTTTAGATTTATTTTAGATTTAGATATTTCATGGTATGTATATACCACATTTTGTTTTTCCATTCATCCACTGATAGATACTTGGGTTGCTTTCACCATTTGGCTATTGTGAATGCATCTAGGAACATGGCATATAAGTATCTGTTCAGATCCCTGCCTTCAGTGTTTTGGGGTATGTACATCAGAAGTGGAATTGCTTAATCATATGGTAATTTTATTTTTAACTTTTTTAGGAGAAAATAGCTATCTTAGTTTATCTTTGGAGAAAAAATTGAACACATTCTTTAATGACTTGTTTCATTTGTGGAGTTGATTTTGAGAACATCAGGAATCTTGGGTTCTAATCCCAGTTCTCCTATTAACTGTATGGTCTTTGAAAGTCGCTTGAATTATCAGGACCACTTTGAGTTTCCTCATCTGAAAAATGCTATCTTTGAAGTAGTTGGTATCCAAGGTCTTTGAAATTCTAAAGGTCTATAATTCTGTGTATTTCCTTTGGTGTGTGGGTTCCTCCATTTATGTCTTCATTCATTCATTTTGAAAAAGCTGTTTGAATCCCAAGCAGGCTTTTCTCCCCCCTCAAAGATAATGAGGAGTAATGGGGGGAGGAGTCAGAATGGGAGGAGGATGGCTGGGGTGGTGGTTGAAAGAAGAAATAAGCCAGTAGAGTAAGATGAAGCTGAAGGTGGAAATATGGGATGGGAACGTTCTAGGCCTGGTGACCAACTTTCAGATTTTAGACTTTATCCTGACACCAATGGGGAGTCACTGAAAGGCTTAAAGAAGGTGGTACAAGATCAGTTTGATTTAAAAAAAAAATTACTCTGACAAGAGTGTGGAGAATGAATTGTATAGGTTCAAGACAGGCTTTCTATCTTTTCTTTACTCCATTGTCTCATTTTTCCCTTTTGCTTTGAAAGTGGGAAAATTAGTCAAGATGTCCCAGAAGCTAACCCGGAAGAAAAGATAGTTAGATCTACGTTATTTCATCTTGGAGAATAATCATATACTATACTTCTCTTTACAATAAAAAAATATTCAGTCACCATTTTCCCTGAACTGGGAAAACTACTTACCATGGTTGGTGGTATATTAATACCTCCAGGTCATTAGTTTGCCAATTAATATTTTAAGACCATGAAGTTATGGTAATTTTAAAAATTTTGAAAGGAGATCATTATCCCTTTATCTACAATGGTAGAAAATTAAATATCACATATTAATATACTATCTTATATGAGAAAACTTAAAAATTTGTATTTGATTAAGTGAAGTTTTTCCTTAACTAGGGTGCAAATAATCTAGTTCTGGCTTTTATGATATTCTCTAGATAAATAATGTAGTATTATAAAATCAAAATTACACAGTGATGCTTTTTTGTTTTTTTATATACCTCTCATTTTCTTTACTATGAAAGTAATGAGTTGTGCTGTGTCAGCAGATTATATACATATGAAAACAATAAATGATCCCTCAAGGACATTATTTTTAATGGGTGAAGAAAAGAATTAATTTCTTAGATCATATGAGTATAGAAATTAATTATTTAGAAAAATACTCCCAAGTTTTAATATGCAAAAATAATACTTTGTTTGCCGATATTAAGATTTATTCAACTATTAATGCCCTGTTCAGTAAAATAGTGTTGGAAAGAATGATATTTATCTTGAATAATTTTTGGCATTTTGGCATAGTTTTTACTTTGTTTTTACCAAGGAGAGAAAACCAAAACGAGAGCAAGGAGAACCAATTATAAAGAGTGGTTTAATTTGTCGAGGGTGCTTGAAATGGCCAGTTGGTTACAAGCAGGGCTAGGCTGAGAGCTGAAAAACTAAAGTTTGTGAGGTGCTTCATATGTGTTTTTGGTATATTAAAAAAATAAGTGCTTTTTCAAGAAAGAAGCCAAAGAATGGTGAGTGTTTCTGGTTTTAACATTATTCCTCTGAGTTTCATAGTCCTCCCAAGAGCTATAAAGTAGACAATAAATCAAACATATTTTAATTTGTCATGAGATAGCAGATAGAAACAAAATTTTCCCAACTGGTCCTCTGCCAAAGGATTTCTACTAGTCTTATTCAGTTCCAAAATTTACACTTACTATTAAAAATTAAGAAAAAAATTGAACTATCAAATAAATTCAAGTCTGGAAAACATTTACTGAATGCCCCCATAGCCAAGCACTGTATCAGCTTCTGGGGTTGCAGGAAAAGTAAGTGATGATCTGGTCTTCAAAGCGGCAAGTGACTCTAGGCAAGGCTGGGTTACCTTATATGCCAGAAACCAGAGCAGAATAGCCTTCTCCAGGTCAGTAAAAACACAGAACATATTATGTTATACCAAATATTGAAGCACATCCTACTTCACTGCTCTCCTTCCAAATCCAATGCCTTATATTAGTAGGACTATCTTTAGAAAGTCTCTATTTGAACATTAGATGCAAGAAATCCTGTATCCTTATGGGACAGTATAATATTTGAGTTAATTTTGAAAATATAATATATATATGATACTTGCTTCAAAGTGTGTTTTAAAAATATAGCCATTAGTATTCAATTTTGTTTCTCGAAGTCAAAATTTGAGAAGACAACTGAATTTTATGTTACAGAAAATTGAAAGACTCATCACAGTATCAGTATCAGTATCAGATGCCATATAAAATGCTTCTTAAAAAATTTTTTTTTGGGGAGTATGACCAGGTGAGAATTTTTCTCAGTAGATAACAATGATACAGGCATCCATATTTCCCAAGTGAAATGTTCCTAATTGGAAAGCTACTGAAAAGCTTATAAAAACTCATCCCTTTTCTTCTTTTTCTTTTGTAAATTTGAATATAAATATTGACTCAAATCCATAGTTTTACAAGTGTCTTATTTTGATATTGTTACTTGATCACTCCAGTTGTTTCAATTTGCTCGTCTGTTGCTTTAATTTTTTTTTAATGCGTAACATTATGTACTGTTTGTCTTATAGAGTATGCTAGGTACAATAATAATAGGCTTCCGTGGACTGCTGATAAAAGAATTGGATTAACTTTGAAGTGCCAAAAAGAAAAAAAAAATACCTCTCCATTTTCACAGGTTATGATATGAAAGTTTAACATCACAATCTTCAATTGAAAATTTAAAAAAAATTTCACTGATAGAACAATCCCAATATGAAAAAATCTGAAGTGTTTTACTATCATATGTTGTGGTACTTTAAAAATAAAAACATGATCAGTTAAGAAAACACCACAACTAATGTTTATAGTATTCAGATATTTCTTAGTATCATCAAATGAAATGCCTGTTCACTTTAGTTCTAAAGGAACAACACATGAACAGTTTTACTAAACATTTCCCATAATAAGAAAGCTTAGTTGGTAATTTTTCCCCTTAAAAAAACTTTAATACCACAAAAGTTTTTAAAAAGCTAACTCTCCTGCCCAAATAGGGTCTTTCCATGTGGCAATTCATAGTTATATAGAAGATATTACAAAAAGTATTAATTCAGATAATCTTAGGGGAGCATTTCCAAGTTCAGAGCCCTGCCTAATGGCCAACAGTCTTTGTTAGTTTTAATATGTTCACATGTGAATTAATACATTTTGGTATATCACTTTTATACTTGTAAATCAGATCTTTGCCCAATTGAGAGGCCCTGGAATCTGGGTCTTTAAGAAAAACAGACAGTGGAGGTGTTGCTGCCAGCGAAAGTGTGGGTTTCCTCTGAGTTGGTAGGCCGCTTTTCTGTGGAGCTGGATGTTAACATACTTTCATTTGTCTCTACTCTAATGACTGAATTAAAATACCCCTCTATCTCCCAAGTCATTATAATGTGGAAATTGTACACTGTGTACACATCATGGGCTGTGAAACGGCAACTCAAACACATGACCAGCTTAGTATGTTTTAAACATTGGAGCAAATGGGGTGGTTGGTTTTGAATTCATTTGCACTCATTTTTACTACACAGACATGCTCATTAAAAAGCTGTATTTCAACTTTGTTATATGTTCACATTGAACTGAGCTGGATTTTCACTGCACTGCTGCATCTGCCTTTTTAATTTGCCTTGAACAGGAATGTTCTTTCATATCATGGACAATTCAGGCAGGCACTATCAGGTAAAGTCAAGTCATGGGCTTGGCCTCTTCTCAGTGTCTCCAAGGAAAATGGGGTCCTTTTCCACCACACCCCTGGTACCTACAGGTTGGGATTGCAGATAAAGATAGGAAGTACAGAACCTCCACCCACACACACTCCCAGGAGGGGGGGGTCGTGTTGCTGTATTAAGCTCACTTTCTTCAGGGCAGCTACTCATTTGCAATCAACTCTGCACTTGAACCCTTTAAGGTTACAACCAAACTTCAGAAAAGTTACATCACCATAGACAAAGTTGCTTAAATTATTATTATGCAACACTGTGTCATTACTCACACATGGACATTGCAATTATCTTTCCAATTTGGCAAATACCACTACAGCTTTGAAGGCAGCTTCAGAAGAAGTAAAAATTGAGGATAAATATGTCAGTTTCTCCTTTAGGCACGGAAAAGTTCCCCCCACCAGACAAACTCTCAGGTTTTATCTTGCAAACAAAGTGAGACCGCTGTGTCCAAAGTCTTTGGAATCCCCTATTTTAAATGTAAATTATCAGTCTGGTATAATCAATATGCTTGGCTATAGAGAAGAGCTATACAATAATAAATAGGAGAAAGTGAAATTCTGGGTCTGCTTTTGTAAAATTCGAAGGCAGCAATACACATCTGGTAATCAATTTGGTAATCAGCTGTATCCCTCAAAAAAAAAAAAAGTGTAACCACTGGGTTGTGTCTGCCCCAGGTGATCTCTACAGATCTGGTAACGAGATTGTCCACACTCCCACCCCAAGTTGCTGTTCAGCCGCTGGATCGCTTGGTGTCTAAGCAGAAGACAGATCAAATATATTCTGGATACATTTTTTTTTAATTGAATCCAGATAAAAACGATCAGGTTGTAAAAAGAAAAAAAAAATTGGTAACTAGTTGTCCAAGAAAGAAGAGAGAGTGAGGACAAATGACCCGCACAGGAGCCTATGACCATTTTCCTCCCTTGCTGGCTGTCGCGGAGCTGACGGGAGGAGGATGTAGGCGAAGAAGGGAAGGATAGAGGGGAAAAAGAATTAAAAGCACCCTCTCCCTGACTGCTAAGGTTTGGCCTCCCCAGTACTGAGGAAGCGGTGATAGCCATTTTTTCTTTCTTTCTTTCTTTCTTTCTTTCTTTCTTTCTTTCTTTCTTTCTTTCTCTCTCTCTCTCTCTCTCTCTTTCTTTCTTTCTTTCTTTCTTTCTTAAGAGCATAAAAGGAAAATAAAGCAGAATAGGTATATCTCCCTTGCTGAACCAACTACAGCTCGGCTCCTCCCTCCAAAAGAAAAAAAAAAGTATTTAAAAAATCTCCGGTACAAAACCCAATCCACATGCATCCAGTGAGGCTTCTGCAGTCAACTCGATTCGATTTGGCGAGTTGCACTGAAGGAGACGTGATCTTGAAAAATCAATCCGTGCTCGCGCCCCCGCGCCGCCGCCGCAGCCGCCGCAGTGGCCACAAAATTAGCGGCTCCGAGGACATTTTTGCCGCAGTGCACGTCCGCCGTAACCACCGAGCACTCGGGTGAATAATGGAAGTACAGTGTGGAGACAATCAAGTTGATTTATCACGCAAAATAATTCACCGCTCCAGTCCAGCTCTTGGTCCTGTCACTTTAAATCACAAACGCGCGTATACACAGATCCATAGGCCCCACACATGCATGACACACGTGTGTGTGCGCGCGCGCGCGTGTCTGTGTGTGCGCGCGCGCGCGCGCAGAGCCAAGTGGAATGATTCCAGATTGTTTCGGTATAGGAGGAGGGGGGAAGAGCAAAAGGGCCCGTCACCCCAACCCGCTACCCCCACCTTTTGCAGCGTGGACAAGTGGCTTGTAACGCAGCTTGGAGAAAAATAAAGTCTGAACAAAACTAGACTGTGAGACTAGCACGTCCCAGAGTGAAAGTGAGTGACGTTAACGCAGACTCTGTAAAGACTCGGAACACTTGCAGGCAAAACTAAAATTCCCTTTTTTATAAAAGAAAGAAAAGAAAATCATTAACTGAGTTCAGATCTAAAATGCTGCTTTTAAAATGCATGCACATGTTGAAGACTCAGCGACTGTAATTTCTTGGGTAAACATCTGGTGAAGACATTCCAGGAGCACATCTGAAAGGAAGAAAGGCGTAAGACAGCCCCTTCTTTATATATCTTGGGTCAAAAAAGGGTTGTTAAAACTTTTTTTTTTTTTAAGTGTGCTCTTGATCCAAATACCTTTATGAGCTCTAGAAGTCAATTTGGTTTGAGAGAAGAGGACCGAGCTGAGAACTAGGAGTCCTGGGTCCCAGACACAATGGTGTGTGAGGATGGGCAAGTCACTTTTCCTATGGCCTTCTTTTCTCTCTTGTAAAATCACAGGCAGCAAATCATATGCTTTCTAAGTGTTGTGTTTTTTGTTTTATGTCCCTACCCCCCATGGACACTCCATGATTCTATGTAGGAAGGAATGATGATGGGTGGGGGACATACTAATGTAGAGAGAAAAAGAGGTCACATTCTTCAGGTGGCATCTGTTGAAATTGGCGGTGATGAAAGTGATAAGTCTAGTATGCCTGAGTCCTTAACAATAAAGATTGTGTCTATATTAAGAGCTGCTATTGTCCCAACTCTGAAGTATATGTAGTATAATGAATGCTCTTTAAGAATGGCAATGTAATCCTGTAATTACATTTTTCGGGGGGGGGGGGAGGAAAGGTCAGCCAAAAGTGTTTTTGGATTGGAACAATTTTCAGTATTCTTATTTATTTGTAGTCTAATATGAAATGTATATAATCACTTGGATAATTCAGAGAACATAACTTTTTTGGGCATAAGAGTTCTTCTGTGCCCAGTTGGCTGTCTAGATGGGCTGAATTAATAGGATTAATTACTCCCTATCAACTTTTTCAGAAAACAATTCCAAGCAGGGACAGGCAGGGGCCACTGTTTGACAGCCCCCCATTTTATCTCTGTAGTGAGTAGTGAAGAGTGTGGGTGCTAGAGCCAAACTACCAGCTCCTTTTGACATGCACTAGCAGAGTAATCAGACAAATTATTTGCTTTAGATGTGCCTCAATTTCCCACATTTCTAAAATGGGGATTATACCAGCAACTAATTCATAGGGCTGTTGTCAGGATTAAATGAGTTATCATATTAAAGTGCTTGGAACAGAGCATGGCACATGTAACAAACAGCTCAATAAATGTTAGAGGTTATTATTACTCCAATGTAAACACAGAGAAAGCAAGGTCAGATATAATAGAGGAATCTTTGAGCTGCTCCTGGATTTCAGCTAAGGCCTCTAAGCACTTTATTTTATCTGGCTTTTATGTTAGCTTAAAGCAAGGAGCTCAGCAGTCTTTATTATTATTAAGAATAGGCCAGAACATTCCCTACCAAAACTCCATTCCCATACATACAGTAGTTGTGAAACTGGAGAATTCTCCACTTGACCAGAACAATGCAAATATATAATATTCGCTCTATATGTTGAGTACATACTTACTGGTGTGTGTTTTGACTCTGAAGGTGGGAGGAAGCCAAGTTTTTTGTTGTTGTTGTTGTTTTTGTTTTTCTTTTCCCCTTTTCTTTCCCCCTTTGGAGAGAAGTTTCCAGGGCTTCCTGACTGTTTCTGTTGTGATACTCTTTTGTACACAACTTGCTACCTTAGGCCTAGCCTCTGTCATTGAGTTATGAAGTCAAAACAATCTCAGATCTCTGGTGTGTTCCCTTTGTGTCATTATTAGTTTAAAGAGGAAAAGTGACATCCTGAATTTCTCTCCTCTCTTAATGACCCCCAGAGTGCAGAATTGAACGAGGCTTTAGGAAGGGTCATAGGCTTGGAATGCTTAAGGGAGCAATTCCACTCAGTGTTTGCAATTTGGGATTGGAAGCGAGCTGCAGTTAAGCTTTATAGAGGAAATGGAGATTAGGTGTTTTTCCAGAACAAGATAGGTGCTGGCAGGCTTAGTTCCCTGCTTGTTGGAAAGCAATGTCCCACTTCTTTCCTTCACTGGCACCTGAAGCCCAGGTGCACTAACCATTCTACCCAGCCAGCAAAGAGACCAGGCCGACTGGCCTGGGATGCCCGGGGTGGCGTCTGGTACCAAGTTTCGAGGGCTGCAGGTACCGGGGGGTTAAGTTCAACTTGAGACGGAAAGCGTCTTACTGAGACCGGCGAAAGAAAAGTTGATTTGTTCCGAGTGCTAGCATGAGTGCTCGAGATACACTTGGTCAATTTGATTAACACAATATCCTAAATAAATACATCAATAAAAGAGGGCGCACTGCCTTCTACTCCGCCTGCTTGCCCTTCTTCCTTCTCTTTGTGGGGGCGGAATGACACTTTGGCAGGTGAAGACTCCCGCCGCCCCCCTCCCCGCCATCGTTAGCACCAGCGCATCTCCCTTCTTCTACAGAGTCTCTGTAAGGTGCCCGAGAGGAAACCCAAGGTACCTACACATCCAAAAATTTCGGGTGCCAAAGGTGAGAAATCTGGCGAGTTTCTTTCCTTCCCGCCCTCCGCAATTTACCATCCAGAAGCCGTGGCGCCTGGCTTCGCAGACTTTCCAAGACTGTCCGGGGGACGACTTCACTGATCACAGTCAATCCCCACCAGACCGCTGACTTTGCCAGTTTTACAGGTACTGGGGAAATTGAGAGTAAGTAAATCAAACTGTACCCTCCATCACCACCAACCAGGACGACGGGGATCCCCCACTCCAGGCGTGGAGAGAGATTGGGGCGAGGGCAGGTAGAGGGACCAAGCGGGAGGCGAGGAACTGCCCGGCAAGGTCATGACCGTGAGGCCGCGCGGGAGAAGGCTGGGGCGCGCAGCGGCCGGGCGCCGCCCTCTGGCCCGGGAGCTGACCCCGCGGCGCTCCCCTTCTCGGCAGCCTGCCTGGCACATCCCTAGGAGAAGGAGGGGGCGACGCGGCAGAAGCGACCCTTACTTTCGTGGTGGGAGCCGAAACCCGCGGGGCTCTCCGGCGAGTTGTCCTGGAAGGAAGATCAGATGCCCAGCACAACTGAACTTTAGAAGGGGCTCTCTGCATTGGTCCCCTTCCCGAGTGGCGACCTGTGAGAAACTTTTGTCCCCTCCCCTCAGTGTCTTCTTGCTCTGGGAACTTGGCCCTGAGGGCCTAGTTCTCCACATTAATTCGTGGTTCCACCAACTCAGCCGCTCCTTCTCTCAGACCGGCCGGCCGTCTAGGGTGTCTTGTAATGAAGGGAACAAGTTCAACGTGTTTTGTTTTGTTTTGTTTTTTTCCTTTCAGGGGGAGTATTGTGTGATTTTAAAATCTCCTAGGCGTTAAAAAACTAAGCCCAGACTAAACAACAAAACCTAAAACAAAAACCACTGCTTTCACGTGAGTGTGGAGTGGAGTCAGTCCAAACCTTCCCTGGGCTGGTCTGAGCCCTTCGTCAGACAGTCAAGTTCCTGCATCTTTCAGGAAAACAGAGCCCTTTTCACACACTTCTGGAGGAGACTTAATAAGACTGCAATATATTACCACCACGTTTAAAAGGTTTTGCAGAGGCAAGGTTTCCTAAAAGCGACTTGCCAGCGATGCATGGAAAAGCAAATCCGCTTACGGAGAGGAACCGCTGAAGAGGAAGGGTGGAAAGGCGGGACCCAGCCCCAATTAAAAACCGCAGTTTCCAACTTTTGAACCGCAGCCCTGATCACTGTGGGGCTGTGGGGCTGGTGGAATGTAGTGGCTGCCTCTGAAGAGGACAGGTTGTAGACCTCCAAGGCTCTTTTCACTGCTTTCTGGAAGTCCCCAGACTTTCTTTTCCGGTGGCCTTTCCCCTTAACAGCCAAAGTTAGGTCTTACCTTTTGTGTTTTGTCGGTGTGTGTCTGGACCATGTTTTGTGCATGCGGGAAAAGCCTTACCCCTTACACACTTGAAGTGCATCAGGTCTCATTCTTTAGCTAGCAGCCTGTGGGGGTGTGTGTGTGGGCAGGGAGAGTGTGGGCATCCTTGCAGGTGAAGTTGTGTGTTTGTGCCAAAATTGCTGTCTGAACCCTCACCCCACTGCTAAGGAACAGGCCTACCACGGCTCTCATCTCCAGAAACTTTTGCTGGAGTTTCTGAGAAATCACCACCTTAATTATTTTAAGCTGAAGTTTTTTTGTGTGTGTGTTTTGTATAATGAACTCAAGAGAAAAATTGCAGTATGTTAGTTTTGTGATTTCTTAGAGCTTGTAAAAGAGATCTTGGACCCTAAAACTCTGGGGGGGCGGGAATCACAGACTCTTTTGCTGGGAAAGTATAGCCTTCCAGCTTCATGAGGGTAAGGATAAAGACTGCTTTCCATAAACTTTAAAACATCTAAAAACAGTGCACCAAGTCTCAACTACCATGCCTTTGGGAACACACATACATCCCCCAAGTATTTCCGGTCCTTTCTCCGTCCCCTGGCTGTTTTGTGGGCACCTTCTCAAACTATCTCTTTGAATGGCCACTCTAACTTTTACAAAGTTTCTTGCTGTTTATCATGATAAAGTTGCACTTGCCCTGTGTGCAACACAAGCTTGCCTTTGAGCCCTTGACATGCTTTCAACCCTGTATTGGGAGTGTTTTAAAGGCTACAATTTAGTCTTAAGGGATAAAAATGTTGCTTTCATCCTGTCAAAGGAGAGTGCTGGGGGCAAAGTGGCCAAGTTTGTAGGAAACCGGATCTCTTAGCTTTGCTAACACCAGGAGGATAGTTTGGACATGCCAGTCCTTGCTCGCTGAAATGCCAGGGCAGGGTACTCAGGACACACTGCACGCGGGTCCTCTGTTTTCCTGGACCAGCAGGTCCCGCCTCCAGCGCCGGGGATGCTGAGCGTTGGTTGGGGACGTTGAGCACACCTGCAGATTTTAAAGCAGCCCAGCGAGAGCGGGAGGACCCCCTTTTCCATTAGGGCTACTTAATGAAGCAAAGTGCTAGACCTTCACAAAAGGGAAAACATCTTGTTTACATCTGTCCTTTCTTAAGAGGGACGAGGCCCACCAATATTCCGGATAAAGTTTTATGCTACCAGAAATGTGCGGTACGTTAGGGCTCCGACTGGGGACTCATTGAACACCAGACTGTTACAGTTAATCTCGCCTCTCTTTTTGTTTCCATTCCTCTATTTTTCCTTCGGTCTCTTTCCTTCTCAGTGTTCCCTGCCTCCTGAAGTGAGTTAATAAAAACCTCATCCTAATTTTTATTAAAATAACGTAAACACTAAATTGGAGAGTTAATGTTGCAACTAAACTCTTCGGGAATCTACGGTTCTGTTCGCTATATCTTTCTGCCTGTAATGACAGCCGCTATTGTTCTTAAAATTCACCAAACTAATTCTTTCAAGTTCTTTGAGAAAGTGTAATAAATGGTAATTGGAAAAACACCACCACCACCCAATTCTCCTGTTTTTATTTTCTCAGATCAAGGAAGACGACTCCGAGGAAAAGAAAAAACTTGATGTAGATTAATTTTTAGCTACTCTATTTTCGGTAGCTATTCTTCTAACTTAACTAAATCGCGCAGCTTCATGTGATTCCATCTCTACCTCTCCCCTCGTGTCCTCACTGACCCACGCGGCAGTGCTCTCCAGATGAGTCTGCAGGTCCCCCTCCTAGAGGGACATAGGACCTAAAGCGCTCAGTTTCAAAAGTTCTGAGAAAATGTCTTCCTCAGAGACTACAAATGGAGCAAATCATTTACCTAATTCATTCAAGAGCCTCTGTAGGAAGGACTTTGGAGGGTGATATTCCCCATAATGCGGTACTAATGAAAATCCCCTTAGTCCGTCTCTCTTGGCCCCGCGAGGGCGGGCGTCCGCTCTCCGTCTGCGGTGGAGAGGCCCTGGCCAGCAGCGGTCCGGCGGCGCCTCCTCATCTGCCCCCAGATGGCACAACCAGGGCGCAAAGCGACAGTGGCGACTCCCGACTCTACCGGGGCCACTGTCTGACCCGCCGCTGTCACGCGACCCTTGTCATCCCCTCCACGCGCCCCCCCCCCACGCGGGCACTCCTCCTGCTCTCCCTTCCTTTTCATCCTCCCGAGTGATTTTTATTGGGGGGGGGTTGGATGGGATGTAAAATGGGAACGTTCCGTCTTCCCCTTTGCCCACTTGCTCAGCCTTCTCCCACCCGGCTGGATTGGAATTAAAATCCGGGAATTCAATTTTGCTGCGAAATCTCGGTTTCCTAGGGAAGGAAGACCCTGTGGAGTATGCGGGCCAAAGAAACCCCTCACCCCCCACCCCGACCCCGCTGTCCTGCCTTCCCGTAGGGAGGATGAAAGCGAAGGGTCCGGGGAGGAGCCCCAAGCTCCCCCCACCGAGGAGGCGTGAGCTTTGGAGAGCAGGAGGCCGAGGCCGGGCGGCGAGGGAGGGGCGGGGGCTTCAGAGCTCGCGGGCAACCGGACCCCCCCTTCCCAGGCAGGGGCGCTTTTGGCCCTGCAGGTGCACCCCCGCCCCCTTTTAGGCCCCTCCGAGGAAACCGCCTTCCGGCCCAAGTTCTGTTCTTTGAGTCTTTGAACGAGGCCTTTCAGAAGTTTTTAAAGCTGCCCCGCCCCGCCCAGCACTCACGGGGTCACACTCTCTCCCATCCCTCCACCCTCGCTCCAGCTGCCGGCCTAAGCGGGTGCGGGAAGGGAGCGGAGGGGGCAGGCCCAAGGCCCCCAGGATCCGAGCACCAACCAGGGGTGGCTGGCTCGGCCTAGAGCGCTTAGAGATCCGGCGCCTCAGCCCTACCTCGGAGGAAGCGCAGGCTAACTGCTCGCTCGGCGCGCCAGCCCCGAGTGAGGGAGGGCGGAGAGGTGGGGAGAAGAGGAGGGACCGGGCAGGGGGACACGGCCACATTGTCAAGGTTCCTTTGCAGAGCTCTAGCCCAGGGACTATTTTAATTGGACTTTAGGGGAGGCAGCTGGTGACCCGTGTCCACGTTCTCCAAGTTCCCCTGAGCGAATCAGGGCGCCACCTACAGGCAAGCTCCAGGTAGCGGGAGGGGAGAAGGGAGCCGCCTGCCAAGGACTGGGGCCCCTCCAAGCAGAGCCTGTTTAACCCGGAGCTATCTTTCAGCTCCGGAATCGGAGATCTGCCCTCCAGAGTTATGGGTCAGTCGGCAACAGCAAGCGTACAGAGGGCGCTGAGAATGAACTTTTGGGGAGTGGGGAACTGGGGGAGTAAGTACAGGGACTGGATTATCCCAGTACCAAAGAAGTACCTCCTCTAGGCTAGCCACACGGCCTGCAGTGTTTCCTATTCCAGGGGCACCTGTAGAGCATGTGAGTGTTAGCCTGTGGCCTTGGGCAAGCTTCTTCATCTTTCTGAGCCTCAGTGTCCTTCTCCTTTAAAAGAGAAATAGTGGTACAGGCATCCTTCGCTTTCGGAAATTTGAGTCAGCCACTTCGCTTTTATGAAAGACCTAGCTTGGTACCTGTTTTTGAAAATAGAAAGAAATGGACTAGGACTCCTGCTTTTAGGAAAAAGCAAAAATAGCAATCAATGTTTGTGTTGCTCCTGGTGATTACAGAGGCACCCCCTCCTCGCCCAGCCCCCACCCTTCCCAGCAGCCAGACTAACCTGGCCAAGCTCCTGCCCCCAGAATTACATTCAACATCTCAGCATCAAGCCCTCAACGCTTTGAACTGTCTGTGAGCATCTGCGCTTTCTGATTTTTTTGGTGCATCCCATACCAAGATGGGCAGTAAGGTATCAGAAAAGCCTAGGAGAGCTTATTTTCTGGTTTGGGAGCACTAAAATTTTTCCATAGACTATAATGATAATTGTCGCTTACAAAAGCTTTCATAGAAATGCTCTACTTTCAACAGGGTGGGGGAGGATGTATCTTTCGGGGGGGGGGGGGTCCTTGTGAGAATTAAATGACATAATGTAGGTAAGAAACTATAGATGCCTTGTAGGGAGTTTTCATCTATTTCTAATATGAAAAACGGTCTTTATCCTAAGAAATCTAACATGCAAGACTTTGGCTAGCTGCTTTCTGTTCCTTCAAGATTAGGGCCTTAGAAGAAGATAAAGAGAGCCACAGAGGCTTGAGTTTCTGATTAGCAGAGAAGGATGGGTTAGTGGAGGTTTTAATAACTACTCTCTAGCTAATCCCCTTCTCACAGACAAATAATAACCTATTTGTGGATTACTTACTATTACCATTTACTAGTTCCTCATTTAATTAAAAATTTTTTACCACCTTATATATTATACTTTATCCGCGCTTATTTTATTTTTTAAAAGACTTTATTTCTGCAAGAGAAAGAGAGGGTATGCAAGCACGAGGGTGGGGGCACAAGGTGGGGCAGAGGGAGAAGCAGACTCTCTGCTGAGCAGGGAGCCTCTTGTGGGACTTGATACCAGGACCCCGGGGTCATGACCTGAACTAAAGACTGAGGCTTAACTGACTGAGCCACCCAGGTGCCCCATTATCCCCATTTCCCCTCCTTTAAAAAATTAACATATAATGCATTATTCATTTCAGGGGTACAGGTCTGTGATTCATTAGTCTTACACAACCATTTTACCCAATTTAAAGATGAGAAAATAAAGACATGAGGATATAAGGCAGAGTAGGTTCATTTTATTTTTTCTACTTAAAAAAATTTCCTATTCCAGGGGCACCTGTAGAGCATGTGACTCTTGATCTCTGGGTCATGAGTTCAAACCCCATGATAGGCATAGAGATAACTTAAAAAAAATTCTTGTTTCAGACATTTCAGAATCTGCCTTTAACATCAATTTACTAAGCAGCTCCAATGTGCTTGGTTATTATATTAAATAATCTTACATGTGAGGTCTCAAGTAATTCTCACAACACCTCTGTGAAGTAAGACTTCAAATTCTCTCATCACAGAATAGGAAACCTTGATCCACTTCAAAGAGAAGTGATGGAGTCAATGTCATGGAGAGCCCAGATCTTCTGACTACACTTCTAGATACCTTCTGCTGTACCATGACTTAGAATGGTCCCAAATAGCTTAAGGGTACTTTAAAAAGTTATTCAGGAGGATCAGGCAGGAGAAGTGGACACCTGGGTGTTTTTGTTGCATTGCAGGTATAGTAAATGGAGTTTAGAGCCTCAGTAATGGTAAAGTATGATAATATTTCCTAAGGAAACACTGATGGTGGGAAAAGGGGGCAGGGGTATGATGGAAGAAGTGAAAAAATCAGCTGATTTTTATAAATACATTTTATGCATACTTTTATAAATATGAATAATATTAATAAATATGACTGAATTAACCAAATCTCATTACAACAAACACTATTACACTGAGAAGTTTGGTATAATGTGGTTATTGCCTAATCCTGGCATTTGACCTTGGGAGATAGTGCTTTGTTGATTTGGCTATAAAATTTATTTACAGTAAGTATTTTGTACATTATATATTTTTGCTGGTTTGTGTCCATGCAGTAGCAACATTTTATGATGAAAGGGCTGGATTGTTTAGGGAGGAGAATTATAGTCCTTTCATTACTTTTGTTTTTCCATTGTGTGGTAATTACTCATTAGTCCCCTTTCTTCTTACCTACCTAAGTACAAAATCAAACCATCATTCCTCCCTAGAACAACTCCCTTTCACACCTCAAAATAACTAAACATACAAAAGGCTTGAGAGTTAAATGATAAAGTGCTTTGGGTTGGGGCATTGGATGTAAACATGTGCATCCCACTTTCTTTCCTACTGCGTCCAGCCATGATGCCCCTTCTTGCTGATGCATTAACAGGACCTCAGAATTTAACAGCATTTCATGTTTAGCTTCTTTACATTGTTTCTAATAATATAATATATTTCCATTTTGAAACAGACATGGCAAGAGATTCTTCAGCAGGAAAACCCCACTGTGTAACTACAGCATAAAGGTACCAAATTCAAGGTCAGATGGCTTTGGATTGTCAGCTTCTGGGGACTAGTTGGTAATAAGGTAAGAAGAAAAACCTGTTGAAACCAATACATATTTGTGGAATGTACTTCACATGCTCCATAGTGTTCTAGGTGCTAACAGATATTAAAGTTTATATTTTAAGCTTTAGGGTAGAAACTTCTCTTTTCCACTCCCTAGAGCCATGCCTCCATGCTGTTATAATAAACCAATGGGCTTAAAGTTCGAAGAACATATACACTAGCACAAATGTTGAGCTGAAATATTTCCTTCTGAAATCACTATCTTCATCCTAGATTTTAAAAAAATATATTTCTTTATTTGAGAGAGAGAGAGAGAGGGCACAAGTGTGAGGTGGGGAGGAACAGAGGAAGAAGGAGAGAGAATCATAAGCAGACTCCCTGCTGGGCATGGAGCCTGACATGGGACTTAATCTCGTGACCCTGAGATCATGACCTGAGCTGAAATCAAGAGTCCACGCTTAACCAACTAAGCCACCCAGGTGTCCCCATCCTGGAATTTTAATGTTACTCATTTCATCATCTGTAGCTATAGTTATATAAATGAACGGAGAAAAGACTTTAGGAAAGGTGAGAACTATGGCTTATGGCCTCATTTTGCACAACCACACCTACACACATTTATAAGATACTGCATTGTACTTGAGACACCCATTTTATTCTCTGAGGTGGAGTTATGCTGCTATGTCACAGAAACACATATCGGTCAGCCCCAGTTTGTGTATGGGTGTATATCTAGAGATGTTAGCTACTTCTTTTTGGTATCCTTCTCCCAACAATGAGCAACCCAGGGCTGCTTTTTTTTTTTGGTAATGAAAGGGCAGGTTCAATCTATCAGTCACTTTGAAACTCATTAGTGTTTACCTTCTCCAGTCCCAGTATTATTAGGACTTCTGAATATGGGTATTTTCCCAAGTCAATTGTAGGTCAGAGGTTGTTCTGTGTAGGCTCAGCTCTGGGAAAGCATATATTTAATAAAACTAGTGGCTCTTTACAACAGACAGGTATAGGGGTTTGTTTGAGAAGCTGAACTGCTGTTCCTGATCATGGGGGACTGAGTTTTCTGTGAAAGCCATTGGTGAGAGTCTAATAAGTCTAATAAGCCAATGTTACATATTATTGGCATCAGATGGCCCAATCTGGTGGGATACTTGCTCAGAAAGTCAATTACTAGAAGTCTGGAGTAAAAAGCAGTATTTCCAAAGAACTTAGATGCTACAAAAGACAGTAGTATAGCATGGTCTCCTGAGTGTCTGGAATCAACAGGTCTGAATTTAGACAAGAGGAGCATAGCCACATGTTTACTTGAAGAAACTTTGAAGATGCCCTGAAGAAGTGTAGAGATCATGGGAGCAATTCTGAAAAATTTGAAAGAGAAAAAGGGGTTATAGTAACAGTGAATGTATTTAGGCCAAGGACATTGCCTTATTTGACCCACTCCTCACAAACCACTGCAGCAGAATTCTCCCATTTCACAGAAGGGACCAGAGACTCATAATTAGAAATGGTGAGGACAGATGAGATTTAGACCTAGTCCAGCCTGGTTTGAAAGCACATGTTTTCCTACTTTATTCACTCAACTTCCAACCCTTCAGCCTTCTCAATCTGGCCTCAATTTACTTGTCCAACTTTCTTTACCAACGGGAATGATTGCCTCTTTTTCTTGGTACCATCATCTCAAACTTTATTAAGTGTCTGTTTCTTGTCCTGAGCCTATACACACACACACACACACACACACACACACACACACACACACAATCCTCTAACCTACGATTGACTTGCAGGGAAACCCAGGTACAGAAATTCTGAGACTAGGCAAGTCTAATTTTACTCGCCCTTTATTTGCACCCCAGCCTGGCTGCACAATTTGAATATTTAGTCAAACCAATTTACCCCTTTTTTTGAATTTTGCTTTCTCTAATCACCTTTAAAATTCCTATTTTCATTCTCAATAACTGCTGGCGCCTGGTTCAGTGCTTTGCGAATTGTTGTCTATGGGGGAAATATCTGTTGGTTGCTTATAAGGCGTCCAAACGGTCCTCAAACCTTTCTCCCTCCCGTCCCCCACAACAAAGGCTGGTGCAGAAATAGGGCAGAAAGAGCAGGTTCAGCCAAATTCTCCTCCCTCCGTCTGTCTGTCCGTCGGTCCCGTCGTCCCCTGCCTGTCACCCTCAGGCCCCAATATAAAAGAAAAAAGTTACCTCTGCAGTCAGAGTCCCCAAACAAAAGTCTTAAGGAGGTTAACTTCCTGCCTCAGCTCTAACAAACGCACGCTTCCCGGCGGTCCGAAGGTCCTTTCCCTCCACACCCCCTCGAGCTGAAACTAGGCTCTTACCGGTACACGGGCTGGGAGAGAGGAAACCCGTGCGCGCTGTGGATGTGTGTTGGGGAGGGGGCAGGAGATGGTAGCAATGGTGGGGGTGGGGGGCGCAACTTGGGGGAGGGTGGGGAAGAACATTTCTCAGGGACCCTGAGAGCCACATTACTCGCCCCTGGCGACTCCCAACTCCCCCGAAGGCAGCAGCGGGCCTAGCTCGCCGTCAGTTCCGCATTTCAACGGCAGCGCGGGCCGTCTGGGCTTAGGTCCGCGGGCTTCCCGGGAGGCCTCGGCCTCTGGGCGATTTGGACGGAACCAGCCAGAAAAGCCTCGACGGCAGGCAGCGGGCGGGGAGAGGCTGAGAACGGCCTTCACGCCCCTGCCCCTCTCGCAGGCCTCCTACTTGCCGGAGCTCCGCCGGCCGCGGCCGAGGGGCAGGTGCGGGGCAGAGTCGGGACGCCCGCATCCGCTGCCGTCCCGCGGTGGGGTTTCTCTCTTTCCTGCCTCCGGAGAGCGGGGTCCCGCTTCCCTCCATGCTGGTCCAGCGGCGGGTGCCGTCGGGGGGAGCCCGGCACCCCGGCCTGGGGGGTGCGGTCGCTTCGGGCTCTCCGCGAGCCCCGGGACTCTGCTCCGGTGCCCGGGGAGGGGACTGATCCCTATGCGCACCCCAGCTTCGTTCAGCTGCGGGGTTTGCGCGCAGCACGTCCGCGCAACTGCAGGACACTTTTTCGAGTTGGGCTTTCAGCATGTGAGCGGGGTGAAAAGTTGATCCGGCCCCTAAACGCGTCTCTTTTTACCCAGAGGCCGTTAGCGGACACCAGAGGGCGCCGTTTTAATGCGCTTGGGTCGGGGACCCGCGCTCCGGGAGAGCCTCGGCAGCAGGCCGCGCCGGAACGCCGTCTCCCCGGGGGTAGAGCTGCGATCTCGGGGACACACCGCGGCGTCTCCTTTCCCGTCGCGCTTCCCCAAAGCGCGCGCGCGTGTGTGTGCGCGAGTGGTGGTGGTGGGGGGTGCCGACCCCGCATGGCGCAGAGGGCCCTGAAGCGAGGCCACCTTTCCTTCTTGGCCAGAGGCGGGCTACCGCAGCAGCTCACGCCGTAGCTCTTGTCACCGAACGAGGGTTCCTTGCAACCATCCGAGTGAAGAGCAGGAGTGGCCCTCAACTGAACCCATGCCCCCCTCTAACTGCGAAGGAACATGTCTGCAGGCGTTGTTCAATTGCAAACGACTAATTAATTTTCTAGCACTTGTGCAGAATACTTTAAAATGGAAAAATGAAGGTCTTCAATGAAAATGAAGCTTGATAGTGTGCACCTGCCGCTAATGTACGGTGCACGGTAACTTCCCCTCATTAGAGAGATGACTTGGGTTGAGAACAAGTCATATAGTGAAAATCACTTCAACACGGCCTGTTCATATGCATAAACTCCTGTGTACCAGATGGCAAAATATAATGACATCTTAAACAGCTAATTGCATAAACCTTGTAATGCAGATAATTGCTGTACCAAAGTAGGAGTTAATAATTTCCCACTATATTGCCTGGCTTCAGAGTAATCCTTAAGGAAAGTTGTGACAATTCTAACACACTAAAAGTTCACCAAGCAGTAATTAAAACTAGCACTTAAATCATTTGACTTTCAAACCCTTAATTATGATGCAAAAGAACTGCTTTGTGGAAATCCAGAATTTATGGATAGTTACATGATAACATTTAAATGTCTGTATTTCATCATGTTTTCCTTCAAGGGCCTCATGTGGCATAATATCATAGGGAGTCAATGGGGGGGATATATTATATTTTTCAGTTGTTTCAGTAACAAGAGCTTTGCATTTTGGAGCATGAGTGGTTAACTTCCACTTCCAGATGGGTCCGTTGATTACTTTTAACTTAACATTTATTTATAGATCCCCCACTACAATAACTAACTCCAAGCCATAGCTCCTGCCTTGCATTGTTCTAAGCATTTTACAAAGTATTATCTCATTTAACCCTTAACACAGCCGACTGAAACATAGATTGACATCTCCATTTTCCAGATGAAAAAACCCAGGTACAGAGATGCTAAGCATTTTGTTCAAAGTTATTTGAAAGCTGCTGATCCAAACTCAAGGCATTCTGGCTCTAGAGCCCATCCTATTTACCACTATACTCTACTGTTCCCTGGGCCAAGCTGGGACCTTAGTAATACAGTATTTCTTTTACAGAGATAGAGAGAGAGAGGGCAAGAGAGCACACAAGCAGGGGGAGCAGCAGAGAGTGAAGGAGAAGCAGGCTCCCTGCTGAGCAGGGAGCCCAGTGTGGGGCTCCAGCCCAGGATCCTAGGATCATGACCTGAGCCGAAGGCAGGCGATTAACCGACTGAACCACCCAGGTGCCCCCGTAATACAACATTTCTTGCTCTCCACGCTAATAATATTTAGAAAAATACTAAAATTACATAATTGGAATTATAGAGAGAGTTGGCAGGTAGATATCTTTGTTGATTTGAACTTATCAGCTTATGTCATGATACATTTCAGAAAAAGATTATCTGCTCTTTTCCACAGGGCAGTTCTTTAACAGTCCATAAGCCAAGAACAGTAACTCAGTTTTGAAACACGGTTTTGATCACATCAACACCTAGTTTGAAAAGCATGTGTAGCTTAGTGTTTCTACTTCTCTGTCTTCACAAAACCTAAGATTAAGTTTCCACACCTTAATAAGGATGTACAATATAAACAAAATCCTATTTACAGAATATACAATGAATCATAATCTTTTTCTCCATGTTAATATTGCAGAGTTTCCCTTTCCTCGGTTTGGGTAGACATACCCAGCATAGGATAAGAGATGCCAACCACTTCCCTAGTATGGGAGGCCATAGCATTTGAACATCCTACCAACAGAGATTCCTTTCTGTGGTTAAGCATTATCTCCTCTGGGCTACTGCTCCTAAGATCCTTAATTTAGTGGGAAGCATATTTATCTAGACATCAGAAGACTGGTATTCTCATTCTAGTTTGGCCATGAAGTTGCAGTATGACCTTGAACAAGTCATTTCAGCTCCCTGAAATTCAGTTCCTTTGCTATATAATTATGTAAAGGACTTGGCTTGTGATTTTTTATATTCCTCTGAATTTTATCATTTTATTATTTTTTTTAAAGAAGATGGTTTCTTTTTAGATTTTATTTATTTATTTGACAGACAGAGATCACAAGTAGGCAGAGAGGCAGGCAGAGAGAGAGGGGGAAGCAGGCTTCCTGCTGAGCAGAGAGCCTGATGTGGGCTGGATCCCAGGACCCTGGGATCATGACCTGAGCCAAAGGCAGAGGCTTTAACCCACTGAGCCACCAGGCACCCCTGAATTTTATCATTTTAGAATGTTTTTGCAACTACATTCCACTATTATCTTAATCGGAACAATATTTTAGGTTGATTTTCTTTCTTTTTTTTTGAGGGAGAAAAAGAGGGAGAGAGAGCATGAACAGGGGGGGAGGGGCATAGGGAGAGTGACAAGAAATCTTCATGCTGAGTGGGAAGCTGGACATGGGGCTCGATCCCAGGACCCTGAGATCATGACCTGAGCAAAGTCAGATGCTTATCCACTGAGCCACCCAGGTGCCCCTGATTTTCTTTAATAAAGAAAATGAAATTCCTGGACTTGGAGGAATGAATGGAAGAATGTCTTTGGGGGAAGAAAATAATTTAATGAGCATTTTCCCAGGTGCAGTGCTCAGGGTGTTATTAGGTGAAATAAGACAGAGTCCCTGACACCATGAGTTCTTAATGTAGCGGGTGACACTGACAAGTAAGCAGAGGAGTGCCATGTAGAGTGTAGAGATGAATTATAGAGAGTACTGGGAGACGGAGTGGCTCCTGTACCAGGCTGTGGGAGTCATGGGGGAATTTTCTGCTGGAGGTGACTGACTCCTGAGCTGAATTTTGAAGGATGAGTTGATAGTGAATAGTAGAAGGGCATTCCATGCAAAGGACACTATATCCGCTATAGGGATCTATCTGGGAATTGAAAGGAGGTCATACTACTATCTGTTAACCTGTGAGGCGGAGGAGAACATCTAAGCAGGAGAGGTGGGCATGGGTCAGATCCCAAAAAGCTTTGTTAAGCAGTTTGGACTTTGCTCTGCTAGTACAGGGGAGTTCAAACAAAAGTTTCTGTATTTTAGAGTGTTGCTTAGGTATTATATTAATTTCTGAAAATAAGATTTTACTCATTTAGTTGTGTCTGCTTTTTATTGAGAGTATGTGAGTACCCACCAGAAGGAGGAGCCCTACTTTGGCCACAAGTGGGCTGGTAGTCAGTTGTCATCCCTGGTGATTCTCAGTAAACCAGCTTTTGCACAGCCTCTCACCCCCCCTAGAATGGTTGGTTTCCAATGCTAAGCCCCTAAATTCCTCCAATCCCCAAGCAGGTGGCTTATTTTACACATCAAAGAAGAAATCAAAGTCAAAATGATAGCAAAAGGCAGGACGGAGAACATTTAGAATCCTTTTAAAAATGCTTTTTGCACTACTTGGGTATTTACCCCAAAGATACAGAAGTAGTGAAAAGAAGGGCCATCTGTACCCCAATGTTTATAGCAGCAATGGCCATGGTCGCCAAACTGTGGAAAGAACCAAGATGCCCTTCAACGGACAAATGGATAAGGAAGATGTGGTCCATATACACTATGGAGTATTATGCCTCCGTCAGGAAGGATGAATACCCAACTTTTGTAGCAACATGGATGGGACTGGAAGAGATTATGCTGAGTGAAATCAGTCAAGCAGAGAGAGTCAATTATCATATGGTTTCACTTATTTGTGGAGCATAACAAATAGCATGGAGGACAAGGGGAGTTAGAGAGGAGAAGGGAGTTGGGGGAAATTGGAAGGGGAGGTGAACCGTGAGAGACTAAGGACTCTGAAAAACAATCTGAGGGGTTTGAAGAGACGGGGGGTGGGAGGTTGGGGGAACCAGGTGGTGGGTATTAGAGAGGACACGGATTGCATGGAGCACTGGGTGTGGTGCAAAAATAAGGAATACTGTTATGCTGAAAATAAAATAAATAAATAAATAAATGCTTTAGGGGCGCCTGGGTGGCTCAGTGGGTTAAAGCCTCTGCCTTTGGCTAGGATCATGATCCCAGGGTCCTGGGATTGAGCCCCACATCAGGCTCTCTGCTCAGCAGGGAGCCTGCTTCCTCCTCTCTCTCTGCCTACTTGTGATCTCTGTCAAATAAATAAATAAATAAATAATCTTAAAAAGAAAAGGCTTTAAAATGGCAGATCTCACCTATGTTGGTAAGGAAATAATTTCTCAGAAGTTCTCATCTGATTGTAGAATTGAACAATATTGATTTCAACACTGTTGGTAGAAGTATACATTGAGAATGCTCTTCTGGAGGACAACTTGGGATTACATGTAATGCTTTCTATCTTTTGAACAGTAACTCCACTTGTAGGAATTTATCCTATGGAAATAATCATGAACTGTTCAAATACATGACAAAATAAGGTTTGTGGTTGTGGTTTTATAATAATGAATAATTAGAAAAAATTTTGATATATACTTTTAGAGAATTGTTCAAATGAATTATGGTATATATATAATAATGATGAATAATTAGAAAAATTTTGATATATACTTATACAGAATTGTTCAAATGAATTATTATAGGTATATTAGAATGCCATAATTCTATCAACATATTGTGATATATTAAATGAATAAATTTTATGATAATAAGCAGTGTGATCTTATTTTTGTTAAAAATGTATATATGCATAGGAAGAAAATAAGAAGGAAATGTATTTCAGAATGGTAAACTTATAAATGATTTTTATTTTTTTCCTTTTCATGTTTTTATTTCTAAATTTTTGCCAGTGGGAATGTATAACTTTTATAGTAAGAAAGCAATCATAATAAAGCATAACAAGAAAGTATGTAATTCATTATGAGGCCATGTATATTTATGTGATATAAATTGTGACTGCTCATATCCCCCCTTTATCAAAGCAAGTAGAACAGACTGGTATGTCTATCTAGTAATGGTGGACAAGCGAATTTGAACTGATTATCTTGCTGAGCATAGTATCTGCTTTAAGGCACTAGAGAACTGACAAGGTAGTGAAGAATGACGTGGATAGGATCTAGAGGAGAGAGAGGTCCAAAAAGAAAGCTCAGCATTTGGGCCTACTTTCCCACTAGGGGACTTTGCCATTCTAGAGAGGGGAGCTAAGAGGGGGCACAGGCAGAGAGAGACTGGCAATCGGAAGTATGAGTGAACCAGAAATAGACAGGCCCAGCAGGGACGAAGACTAGTTTTGAATAGTCTTTAAATTGGATTGAAGTGATTATGGCTTAAAGGCAGAGATAAATGTAAATCCTCTGTGGGATAATGTCATCCTAGGCCACAGATTAATTCTATAAACAAATGCCCAATTACAATGACTATTATGTAATAAAAGAAAATAAGTAGGCATATGAGGAGATAAGATGACAGGAATGGAAACTAACAAAACCAATAGGCAACAGAAACAGACCCACAGAGATTCCAGAAATAGGAATTACAAGACACAAACTTTAAAATTACTAAGTTTAACACATTTGTGAAAGATATACCTAAGCATAAAAATACAGAAAAGTTGAAATAAAGGAGAAAAAAAATTATACATGAGCCCTAACCAAACATAAAATCTTATAGCTACATATTTTACAATGCTTATAAAAATTACTAGACATGAAGACACTTCACCTTGATAAAAGATTTGATTCACAGGAAATGCCTGTGTTCCTAATAATAGGCATAAAAATATACAAAGCAAGAATTGACAAAACTTAAAGATGAAATAGACTAATTCATATAATGGGAAATTTTATGTATTATATAAATATATATTAGACAACAAATAATGGCAAAATATAATTTTTTCCAAACACATGCAAAATTCTAGACCATAAAGAAAATATCAAAAACTTAAAAAAATTTTCTCCATGCAATTAAGCTATAAATCAATAACAAAAAGATAAGTAGAAAACCACAAATACCTGGAAATTAATAAACATAGTTTTGTAGTCTCCTAGTTCAAAGAAGAAATGACAATGGGAATTAGAAAATAATTTAACTAAATATTAATGAAAATATGTATCAAGTCTTGTGGGATACAGCTAATGCCATGCTGAGAGAGAAACCTCTGGTTTCATATGCATATATTAGAAAAGAAGAAAAAATGAAAATCAATGAGCTGATTATCTATTGCAATAATTTAGAGATAAAGCAGAAAATTAAACTCAAATTAAAGAGAAAGTAGGAAATAATAAAGGCAAGAGCAGAACAAGCGAAATAAAAACACACATAGAATAGAAAGAATTAGCAAATCCAAGTTATTTTGGAAAGTTAAATTGAGAAGTCCTTCATGAAGCTGATTGAGGAAAAAAAGGGAGTGGAAAACCCAAATAATATGTGTCACAAATGAAAAAGAGACATGTTAACAGACAATACATACTTTGAAAAATTGAGTTAAAGGAGTATGGAGAACTTCATGAAAATACATTTGAGAATTTGGATGAAAGACAAATTCCTAAAAAACGCAACTTACCATGGATAAAAGTAGAAAGAGAAAGTATGAATAGTTTGATAATAATGATTAGAGAAATTGAATCCATACTTAAAAACCTTTTTTACAAAGGAAATCTAGAGTGATGTGGCTTTCCTAGCAAATTCTACCTATCATTTGAAGAAGGAATATTGCTGATCTTCCAGACTCTTCCATAGAATAGAAAAAGGGGATTATTACTCTATTTGATTTATAAAGTCATTACCTTAATATAAATACTGAGGACAGGTTAAGAGAAAAAAAAATCATATACCAATATCTCTTATGAACATAGCTATAAAACTTCTAACTAAAAGATTAACAAAGAAATTTCAGCAGTAAATGAAAAGACAATAAATCATTATCAATTTGGGTTTATTCCAGGAATTCAAGGTTGATTTGCTATTTGAAACTCAACAAATATACTGCATTCACTGAATAAAAGAGACAAAATATGTGGTCATCTAAATACATGCAAAAAGAGTCTGATAAAATTCAACATCCATTTATGATTCAAGAAAAAACCTAGTAAGCTAGGAATACAACAGAATTTCCTTAATCAGGAAAAGTGTAGCTACCAAAACCCAACAGCAAACATTATACTTAATGATAAATATTTAAAGTTTTGTGATTGGGCATAGAATGCGATGACTACTATCATTAGTCTTCTATTCCATTCAATATTGTACTGATCCTAGCTAGTGTAGCAGGGCAGCAAAAGAATAAAATGTATAAGGATTAGAAGGGAAGAAATCAACTATTACTTGTATATGATGCCATTAGGTATGTGAAATCCAAAATATGTATGCATTATTAGAATTAACAAATGAGCCTAGCAGATCACTAGATACAAAATCAATATACAAAAACATGGCATTTCTGTATACCAGCTTCAATTGTAAAATGAAATTTAAAAATGTATTCTTTTTAATACTAAACATTTCAAATATTCAGAAATAAACCTCAAGAAAATAATAATATTGTGTAAAAGTTGCCTCAACAAAAGGAAGGAGATACCATGTATGTAATTGGACAATACACTTTTATAAATGTTGTTTCTCTCCAAAATGATCTATAAAATGTGTAGATGTCTTCTCATTTAAAATCCCAACAGAATTTTTTTTTAAAGATTTCATTTATTTATTTGACAGAGAGAGAGAGAGAGAGCTCACAAGTAGGCAGAGAAGCAGGCAGAGAGAGAGGGGGAGGCAGGCTCCCTGCTGAGCAGAGAGCCTGATGTGGGGCTCTATCCCAGGACCCTGAGACCATGACCTGAGGTGAAGGCAGAGGCCTTAACCCACTGAGCCACCCAGGAGCCCTCCCAACAGAATTTTTAAAATGGAAATTGAAAAGATTATTCTAAATGCACATGTTAATGGAAACGGCCAGGAACAGCCAAGACCCTTGATGAAGAGGAATAGTGGGAGGGTTTGCTCCATGGGATGGGAAGACTGCAGAAATCACTGTGGCATTGCCACCTGAATAGAAAGACAAAATAGGGATCCCAGGAACCTGTACATCTGATTCAAGAGAAAGACAATGCTTCAGAGGAGTTCTTTTCAATACTGGGTCAGTTGGCCATCCTTTTAGAAAGAATGAGATGATTTACCGCTTCACAGCAGACTCCAAAGAAAGAAACAAATGAATAAATTCCAGGTAGCCGTGGTTCTAAAAGTGAGAGATAAAACAATGAAGTCTCTAGAAAATAATATAGCATACCTTTACAACCTTAGGATGGGGAAATGTTTCTTAGAGTGGACAAAAAAGCACAGCCTTTAAAGAGAAATATTGATTAAAAGGTGACATAAAATTAAGAATTTATTTTCTCTGAGTATACCACTGGGAGAGTGGAAAGGAGGACCCCACTAGGAGAAAATGTTAACAGAAGGTCTTTATAACTCATAAAGGCTGTGTCTAGAATAGATAAAAATAACTCTTATAGGGGTGCCTGGGCGACTCAGTTAGTTAAGCATCAGACTTTTTTTTTTTTTTTAAAGATTTTATTTATTTGACAGAGATCACAAGTAGGCAGAGAGACAGGCAGAGACAGAGGAGGGAGCAGGCTCCCTGCTGAGCAGAGAGCCCGATGTGGGGCTCGATCCCAGGACCCTGAGACCATGACCTGAGCCGAAGGCAGAGGCTTTAACCCAGTGAGCCACCCAGGCGCCCCTCTTTTTTTTTTTTTTTTTTTTATTTGACAGACAGATCACAAGTATGCAGAGAGGCAGGCAGAGAGAGAAACAGGAGGAGGAGGCAGGCTCTCTGCTGAGCAGAAAGCCCGATGTGGGACTCAATCCCAGGACCCTGAGATCATAACCTAAGCTGAAGGCAGAGGCTTTAACCACTGAGCCACCCAGGCGCCCCAAGCATCAGACTCTTGATTTTGGTTCAGGTCATGATCTCAGGGTCCTGAGATCGAGCCCTATGTAGGGCTCTGTGCTCAGTGGGGAGTCTGCTTGGGATTCTCTCTCTCTATCTCTCTATGTCTCTCCTCTGCCCCTGATCACTCTCTCTCTAAAATAAATAAATAAAATCTTAAAAAAAAAAGCCAAAACAACAAAACCCCAAATCCTATAATTTAAAAAAGAAAATGACGAACCTGACACATGGACCTGAACTGGCACTTCACAGAAGAGGATATTAAAAAATTATATGAAAGATGCCCATTAGTCATTAAGAAATAAACATTAAAACCGCAAGAATATACCGTGCAGATTTTAGAGGGCCGGAGATGAACAGACTACAGAACCAGCTGTGGGTGCGGATGTGAGCAGCTGACATTCTCATTCATCGCTGGTGGCAGGGAAATGGATGCAACCACTATGGAAAGCAGTTTGGCATTATCTACTAAGGTGGAACATGAGAATACCTTATGACCTCATGAACAATTACCCTCTAGGCATAGATCCAACAGAGAAGTGTGCTCCAGGAAATGTGTATAAGAAAGTTTGTGGCAACGTTATTTAAACTAGTTAAAAATTGATAACAATCTAAATGTCTATCACCTGTGGATTGGATAAATAAAATTGTCATATATTCACACTTTTTAATACAATGGTGGAAAATGAATGAGCTACAGCTGCCTGCAGCAAAGTCGACCAGACTCACGGACATAACATTGATCAAAAGAAGCCAACACAAAAGGATGTATAGTATGTGATTCACTTCGTAGAAATACCAAAAAGGGAAAGAAACAAAGCAAAACCAAACTCTGGTGTTAGGGAAACAAACTTGAGTGGGGGGGAGATGTGAAAGAGAGTAAGGAAGTGATATCCTTAAAAATCAGGATAGTGGGGCACCTGGGTGTCTCAGTGGGTTAAGCCTCTGCCTTCGGCTCAGGTCATGATCTCAGGGTCCTGGAATCGAGCCCCGCCTCGGGCTCTTTGCTCCGCAGGGAGCCTGCTCCCCCCCCCCCCCAGCCCTCTCTGTCTGCCTCTCTGCCTACTTGTGATCTCTGTCTGTCAAATAAATAAATACAATCTTTAAAAAAAAATCAGGATTTGGTGGGCAGGAGGGGACAAAAGAGAGGAGTCTGTAAGAAATTGATCATGTTCTATTTCTTGACCTGGGTGGTAGTATCACACACGTTCACTTTGGACAAATTGTTGAACTGTTTATGTATATCTTACATATTTTTGTTAGTAATATGCTTTAGATATGTGTTTCATTTTAAAGTAGAAAGTTAAAGGATAGAGTCCCATACACACAGTTTACAAGGTGAAGGACCACATTGAGCATTTAGTCTGTGCCAATAATCTTTAAGAAACCCACACTAAAGACAATCTATCAGAGATGGTGGATGTATGGTCCTTGTGTCTTCCAATGACCACATCCTTCACCTGTGACCAATAGACATCACCAATAGATTGTGTCCCATTTTCCCACAGAGCCCAGACAGCCATTCTCAACCAACCTGACTTATCATGTAAGTTCCTATCTATTCTCCATCTGGTGTCTATGTATCCTAACTTATTAGATAAAGTAGAATAATCAAACCAGTTTGTGTATGAACGCAGCTTGGCATATCATCCGAAGTATACATTGGCATGTGTAAAGACATTGTGCATGAAACCAACACCAGCTCACAACCCAGGAACCTAAACAGAGGGCTCCAAAGGCTTATTCTGTCCTTGGATGTGCATCTGGGGTTAATCTAGTGACTAAATTCACATCCTCACGCTCAGTCCAGTGCTCTATTCCTTTTACGAAAATCCCTCCTAAAGGGCACCTGGCTGGCTCAGTTGGTAGAGTATGTGACTCTTGATCTTGGGGTTGTGAGTTCAAGCCCCATGTGCGGTGTAGAGTTTACTTAAAAAATCCCTCCTCTCTGCTGTCTGTACTTGGCTTTGTATAGTTCAACGTTTCTATCAGTTTTTTTGTATGAGAAATGGATGCTTCATTTAATAAACCTACAGATGACAGAAAGCTGGGAAGAATAGCTAATACTGCAGATGATAGAATCAAGATTTAACATAATCTGGATAAGCTCCAACATTGGTTGGAAGCCACAAGATGAAATGCCAGAGGGATATATGCAAAGTTTTGAATTTAGATTAAAAGCAAAGCAAAACAAAACAAAACAAAACAATAGGGGCACCTGGGTGGCTTAGTTGGTTAAGTATCTGCCTTAAGCTCAGGTCATGATCCCAAAGTCCTGGGATCAAGCCCAGGACTGCTCAGTGGACAGTCTGCTTTTCCCTCTCCAGCTCCCCTGTGCTTGTGTTCCCTCTCTCGCTCTCTCTCTATCATAAATAAATAAAATCTTAAAACAAACAAACAAACAATGGCACAAGTATACAAGCTTAGCTTTCTATCAGCAGACTGGAAAAGTATTTGGGAGTTTTAGTCGACACTTAAAGGAAATTGTAGACATCAACAAGAGACCCTCCTCTGCCACAATCTAAAGACTTAAGCTACAGAATCAACACCTAATGGATGGGATTAATATATGCAAAAGTATATTCAAGAGGACACACTGGGAAAATCAATGGAATTTGGTTGTGCCATGGTCTAGAAAGAATCTAGAGTATCTAGAAAGAGAGGGTGTGTGTGACGAGGGGAATTGGTCAATTAGCCTGAAACATAGGAAATTAAGTCCAAGTGCAGACTGACTGGTCTGGTGTCAGAGGATAAGAGTCTTTCATTACGGTGTAGTCAGTGAGTAAGTACACAGGTCCTGGGGTCAGCCAGCTGCCTGTGCTTAAAACCAAGTTTGCAAAGAACCAACTATGATGATTTGGGCAAGTACTAATGCTTTGGCAATTCTCCTTTGTAGAATGGGGAGGCTCGTGATCCCCACTTCCAGAGTTATGGGTATTAAATGAGATAGTGTGGGAGGGACAATACATGTTAGTCACTATTATCATTATCTTTATTATATGTAGATCAATATACTGACTTTCCACCCCCCACAGGCTTTTTTAGTTTCTACATCAGTCTTTTGTGGGATTCTACAAATGATTCTTTCCATAAAAATCTACTTCATCTTGGTGAGCTGAGAAAAGAAAAATCAGATTCCTGAGTGGTTAATCCCAGAGCTACAGTCATAGTTATTTTTATTATTTCAATATAATATTCATGGGGCACCTGTCTGGTTCAGTGGGTTAAGTGTCTGCCTTTGGCTCAGGTCATGATCTTGGGATCCTGGGATGGGGAACCACCTCCACCTAGTACACCCCTCCCACCTCTGCACTGGGCTCCCTGTTCAGCAGAGTCTGCTTCTTTCTCTGGCCCTCCTCCCCCTGCTCTGTCTCTCAAATACATAAGTAAATAAAATCTTAAAAAAATTAAATAATATTCATATCATGCAACTATGCTGAACAGACCATAGTGGAATATTTCATTAATTTATAAAAAATCCATCCTCTAAGGGGTGCCTGGGTGGTTTCTCCCACTCCCACTCCCTCTGCTTGTGTTCCCTCTCTCGCTGTGTCTCTCTCTGTCAAATGAATGAATGAATGAATGAATAATAAATAATCTAAAAAAAAAATCCATTCTCTAAAAATGGCATGGATGAACTTCAGGTCGCCATGGCCTAAGAAGGGTTAAAAAGCTAGCATGCTGAAGGGAGCCTCTCAGCTGTCTTTAATCCTTGGAGGAGTGAAGGCTGAAAGGAAGGCCTCCACATTGGACGAAGCTGGCACAGGCTGCCGGGAGCTTCCGGGTCCTGAATGCACGCATTGCAAGCTCCAGACAGGACAGCCAGGGCAGCACAGCTCTTCGCTCTGTATTTCTGTAAGTTTGGGCATAAGCAAAGAACTTGACCAGCCATTATGGCTTTAGAGTCCTCATGAAAACCCTGGGAAATGAATGGGATCCAGAACTTGGTCTTTGGCCTCTAAATCCAGTATTTTAAAAAAATGTTTTATTTATTTCTTGGAGAGAGAGCACAAGCAGGGGGAGCAGCAGGCAGAGAGAGAGGAAGGGAAGCAGGCTCCCAGCTGAGCAGGAATCCCAATGTGGGGCTCGATCCCAGGCCCCTGGGATCATGACCTGAGCCGACGGGAGATGCTTAACTGACTGAGCCACCGAGGTGCCCCATCCAGTGTTTTAAAAAAGTGTACTCTGGGGGCGCCTGGGTGGCTCAGTGGGTTAAGCCGCTGCCTTCGGCTCAGGTCATGATCCCAGGGTCCTGGGATCGAGTCCCTCGTCGGGCTCGATGCTCAGCAGGAAGCCTGCTTCCCTTCCTCCTCTCTGCCTGCCTCTCTGCCTACTTGTGATCTCTCTCTGTCAAATAAATAAATAAAATCTTAAAAAAAAAATAGGTTTAAAAAAAAAAAGTGTACTCTGGGGGCGCCTGGGTGGCTCAGTGGGTTAAAGCCTCTGCCTTCAGCTCAGGTCATGATCCCGGAGTCCTGGGATCGAGCCCCACATCTGGCTATCTGCTCATCAGGGAGCCTGCTTCCCTTCCTCTCTCTCTGCCTGCCTCTCTGCCTACTTGTGATCTCTCTCTCCTTCAAATAAATAAAATAAAAAAAAATCTTTAAAAAAGTGTACTCTGAAGTCACCTGCATCAGAAGTACCCACTTGTGGTGTGAATTACAACTTTAGCTGCCTGACCCACATCTGTAGAGATTCTGATTTGGTAAATGTGCGGTTGGGCCCAGGAAACTGCATTGGCACAGTCCAGAGTGCTTTCTTCTACTAAACCCTCTACTCTAATTTTAAGACTTTATTCCTTTGATGGATGTTTATCATTCCAACTATGTACTAGACCTGTTTCAGAGACTGGTGGACACATTAGTGAGTAAGGCTCTCGAGGTGCCTTCTAATTGAGACTCTCTCTAGTAGGAGGACACATTTGTCCAATAAGCAAGCCAGTCAAAATCAAGACCCCTGCCAGCCAGTCAACATTGACTAAATAGGGTGCCATTGCCGAGAGGGATCAGTGGCTCTCCTGGATTGGGGGCGCCTCTTCCAGAAGGTGAGGTTAAGCTGAGAGCTGCACGATGAGACCGCCTGCAGAAGGTCAAGGGCAGCGCGTTCCAGCCGAGAGGCTGCCTAGGTCCCTGGCCCCAGGAGGAGAAAGTGCCTGTTGTGGTCGAAGGTTTGAAACAAGCTCACTGTGGTCTGAGAGTCCTGATGAGGGGAAGGAAAGTCCGCTCTGCCAGGTGGACGATTCCCAGATTTCACATAGCTTTCGTTTTATTTTAAGTAGGATGGGAAGCCACTTGAGAGAGTAAGCCAGGGAGGAAATCATCTGATTTTCATTTTAAAAAGGCCCTTCCTGCTGTTGCACAGTCTATAGGTGTGTGACATGTGGCTCTTCAATACAACATCGTGACCCCGGGAGAGAACTTGTTCTTTATGGGTTTCTCTGTTAACACCTGTTAACACCAGCGCTTTACAGCTTATGAAGCATTTTTATATACCTCTTTCTTTGTTCTCCTGAAAAACCCTAGGAGACATCTTCCTATAATCATCATGTTGCTGATGGAGAAACTGAGGCTTGTAAAGGATAAGATTCTTCTTAGGCTGCTTGTTTTCGGAGGCAGACATTTGAAAAGGGGAGATTTTACATAAAGCTCTGGATTCTTTTAGTTTTAAAAAATGCAGATGTGTTCTCACATCACAGTGATGGTGAGCTGCTGAGGGACGGTCCCCTCAGATGACAGCTGCCCCCTCCCTTCCTGGGAAGCCAGATCTGCTTCAGTCCTTTCCTTCTCTGCTGACCCAGGCTGTGTGTCTGAATTCTAGACTCCAGCTCTCCTGTGTCTTCAGCCTGCTCTTGTGGCACCTCTTTAAAAGCCATTTTCGGGTGCCTGGGCGGCTTAGTTAGTTAAGCGGCTGCTTTCAGCCCATCTCACAATCTCAGAGTCCTGGGATCGAGTCCCGCATCAGTCCTCTTGCTCAGCAGGGAGCCTGCTTCTCCCTCTCCTCCCCACTTGTGCTCTATCTCCCTCTCTCACAAACAAATAAATAAAATCCTAAAAAAAAAAAAAAAAAAGCCATTTTCCTCTTCCCCTATCAAATCTGTTTGCAGAAAGGGGGGCGCTGTTGCAACCTTATTATTATATGAGCTTATTCTCACGGGGGTTTAGCCCAGCACAACATGTGTAACATTGAGGTTGTTTGGCATATGTGCTTTAGCTTGGAAATCCATGCAGAAATTGCTTTCGCTCTCCAACATGGCTACTTGAGATCCCAATAATAGGGAGAAAAAAATCCACATTTATTTTGTGCTTCCACAATACTTTATACTCTAGATGACTGGGAGACCACCCAAAATTGTATATAAAATCTTGTATTTGTATGAATTTTTCCAGGGAGAGGATTTAGCTTTATTCAGACTTTCAAAGACATTCTTTCTAAAAAAATGGGTTTATTCGGGTATCTGGGTGGCTCAGTCTGTTAAGCAAATGACTTTTGATCTTGGCTCAGGTTGTGATCTCGGGGTTGTGGGATCCAGGCCTGTGTTGGGCTCCTTGCTCAGTGGGGAATTGGCTTCTCATCCCTTCCCTCTGCTCCTCTCCCTGCTCTCTCTCTCTAATAAATAAAAAGTCTTTAAAAAATAGGTTTATTAATACTTGAGCTTGTAGAGCATTGGGTGAATGAGATGGTAGTCATGGAGTGCTTAGCTCAGTGTTTGGCATACAGGAGGCATTAACTAAAGGGTAGGATTTAGTATTGTCATTGCTGGTGTTGGATCATTGTTGTTCCCATTACATCTAAATGCCTGCTGTGGACTGAATTGTGTCCATATATTGAAGCTTTGACTCCTTTAGCCCCCAGTGTGATCACTGTGTTTGGAGATGCCGCTTTTAGGAGGTTGTTAAGGTTAAATGAGGTCATAAGGGAGAGGTCCTTGCTTGATAGGACTGGTGGTCTTATAAGGAGAGGAGGAGAGGTGCCTGGGTGGCTCAGCGGGTTAAGCAACTGCCTTAGGCTCAGCTCATGATCCCAGGGTCCTGGGATGGAGCTCCGTGTTGGGCTCCTTGCTCAGCAGGGAGTCTGCTTCTTCCCTCCCTCTGCCTGCTACACTGCCTGCTTATGCTCTCCCTCTCTCTCTGTCAAATAAATAAATAAAATTAAAATAAAAAAGAAGAGGAGGAGATAGCAATCTCTCTCTTCCTGTAGGGCATGGAGGAAAGGCCATGGGAGCAGGCAGAGAGAAAGTGGCCATCTGCAAGCCAGAAAGGGAACTCTTACCAGACCCCAGCCATACTGGCACCCTGATCTCAGACTTTTTACCTCCAGAACTGTGAGAA